>NC_086317.1:202282953-202300453 GCF_036172605.1 Pelobates fuscus | reverse complement strand
CATGGATTGGATTTGTTGTTCCAGCACATCCCACAGATGTTCAATCATAATGAGATCTGGGGAATTTGAAAGCCAAGGCAAAGCCTTGAACCCTTTGGTATGTTCCTCAAACCATTCTTTAACATTTTTTTACAGTCTGGCAGGATGCATTATCTTGCTGAAAGAGGTCACTGTCCTCAGGGAACACTGTTGCATTGATAAGGTGTATGTGGTCTGCAACAATCTCTAGGTAGGTGGTATGTGTCAAAGAAACATCCACAAGAATTTCCAGGAACCATGGTTCCTAGCAGAACATTGCCCATAGCATAAGATTGTCTCCGCCGTGCTGCCTTCTCTTCCCCGGGTAAACCACGCTTACAAACCCGATGATCCAACTGATCCAAAACATAACGTGATTCATCAAACCAGGACACCTTCTGCCATTGCTTCATGATCCAGTTCTGATGCTCATGTCCCCATCAAAGGCATTTTCAGCAGTTGACAGGGGACTTTCATGGGCATTCTGTGGTTGGTGACTACACAGCTCCATTGGCAGCAAACAGCGATGCACTGAATGTCCTGACTTAAAAAATAAAATAAAAAATATATATTTTTTTTTACGGCCAGCATGATGGCTTTTCAGCAGTTTGAGCTGCAGTAGCTCTCCTGTGTGATAAGAACAGACAAGCTAGCCTTAGCACCCCCCACGTTAGCCACCCATCACCCTGATGCCAGTTTACTGGTTTTACTTCTATGCACCACTTTTGATATATGATTCAGTGCGTACTGGGAACACCCCACAAGACTTGCCGTTTTGGAGTTGCTCTGACCCAGTTGTCTGGCCATCCCTATTTGGGCTTTTTTAAAAGCCACTCTGATCTTTTCGCTTGCCCATTTTTTCTCCTTCCAACACATGAAATCAGGACCTAACTGTTCACCTGCTGCCTTATATATCCCACCCATTGACAGGTGCCATTGTAATGATATAATCAGTTATTCATGTTGCCCATCAGTGGTTTTAACCCCTTAGCGCAATTGCGGTGTACCATGCTGCCCTGCTCAAATGCTGTTAGGGCGGCATGGTACGCCTTAACGGTTTCCAGCCGCCATACACTTACCTTTGTCCGCGATCCATGTCGATCCCGGTAGCTGGTGGGGACTTCAGTAATGCAATGTAAAAGGGGAAACTTATATATGTGATAGACGCATTACATGCAAAGCAAGATGGTTCAAGCCGTGATTTGTCATAAGTGCGATGATTATGGCTTACAGCTCATGAAAACCCCAAATCCACAATCTCAGTAAATTAGAATATTACATGCAATCAATAAAACAAGGCGTGTACATAGAACAATATCGGACCTCTGAAAAGTATAAGCATGCATATGAACTCAGTACTTTGTTTGGGCCCCTTTTGCAGCAATTACTGCCTCAATGCGGCGTGGCGTGGAAGCTATCAGCCTGTGGCACTGCTGAGGTGTTATGGAAGACCAGGATACTTCAATAGCGGCCTTCAGCTCTTCGCATTGTTCGGTCTCATGTCTCATCTTTCTCTTAGCAATGCCCTATAGATTCTCTATGGGGTTCAGGTCTGGCGAGTTTGCTGGCCAATCAAACACAGTAATTCCACGGTCATTGAACCAGGCTTTGTGTATGTGTTCAGCAACATCTTCTGAGTACAGTAATACCCCTCCATGTATAGGTGTGGCGAAAGCCACTTCGCCACTGAGGTTTAGAGTTGACTACTTGCCATCCTTTTACCCTGTCTAAGGCCCCTGTGATAAAACTTGGGTTTAAATCACTGTTCGTGCCTTTTTGGATTTTTATGCCCACAGTTCGAACTTTTGAAGTGGCACTTCAAACTCCCGAACAGTCGAAGTGGCCACCATTCGATATTCAAACACGTGGTGGTGGCCATATTGTTCACATGGACCAAAACCACGAATAGACCTTAGGGGGACTTAGCCATGAATGCCCTGGAACTATTTTTGGCATGAAATCTCCCGGTCAGTTCTCTAGCGGCACTTAGCCGCGATTCTATGGAACTGTTTTGGGCATGGGACCATGCCTAGGCAAAACTATGACTTCCATAAAATTTCTGAACCCCTTGATCTGGGTGATTTTTGGATATGTTGTTCACCCAGCTAGCATTTTTGCTTTTTATAAATGTTTTCCTTTTTTTTCTATATCTATGTGTGTATATATGTGTCTATATCTAGAGGTGTGTGTGTGTGTGTGTGTGTGTGTGTGTGTGTGTATATATGTGTATATATGTATATATATATATATATATGTATATATATATGTATATATATATATATATATATATATATATATATATATATATATATATATATAATTTTCACACTTTTATTTCCTATATATGTATAATATAATTAAAGCATTTTATAATATATTATACATATATATATGATTTCATTATAAGTGCTTTTTGAGATATGTGTATATATCTCAAAGTACACTTATAATGAAACCATATATGTATAATATATTCTAAAATGGCTTAATTATTATATGTTATACATATATATTTTTTTTCACTTTTTAGCATCCTGGGGGGCTGTCTGACAGCTCAGACAGTCCCCTGCTGGCAGCTCCTAGACTCCTATTGCGGCAATGTGATCATGGAAATCACATGGCACCGGGGTGGTCGGAGCTGCTGTTGGGGTCTCCGGCAGTCCACCGTGATCGCTGGTCCAGGTAAGTCCAGGGCTTCTATTTGCAGATGTCATACTAGGTATTTTTTATAATCCGTCCATGGTCATTAAGGGGGGGGGGGGGGGGAGATAGATATATAAATATATTTATATTAATATACATATATATATATATTATTCTAACTGTATTTTGATAATATATCAAAATACCCTTAGAATATATATGTGTATCTTGATATGTTATCAAAATACAGTTAGAATAAAATTTCATATATATATTTATTTCTAAATTATTATATATATATTTTTTTAACTTTTATTTTTACTTTCCCACCAGCAGGGGGACTGCTTGTCAGTTCAGGCAGTCCCCCTGTTGGCAGTACTGTGGACACCGATAGAGGGGGGGGGGGGACTCTCTGGGCTCAGTCCAGAGACTTCCTGCAAAGAAGTACGATCGCGGAGGAGCCTGACGATCTGTAAGTGCATGGGAGTGGGAGAGAGGGTAGGGGTTAATTTTATTCATCTCCGGTGGCCCCCGGCAGTCAGGGAGGTATTACAGCGATGCCTCAACATCTAATACCATTAGAGCTGCTGCAAGCGATCATGTTCACTTCCAGAGCTCTAATTACCCTATGAGGTATCGGGTCCGTCCGTGGTCCTTAAGGACCGTTTTTTGTGTATATACTTTCCTTGTTCCTGTATTTTGATATTATCAAAATACACTTAGAATGCAGTTATGTATGTATAATATATTAATGAGATGCTTTAATAAGTTATATAATATATATAGTGTGTATGTAATTTCAATAAAACCGTTTTTTGATATTTATAGATACCTTATTCACGATCCTACACTTTCATATGTTATGAAATAACATAAATATCCATGAAGAAAGGCACTTACTGGTCTTGTTGCAAGAACATGTGTCTTTATACGCCAAGATATGGTCACATCGACATTTCAGTCCGTACCTGGACTTTTAGCAGGGTTTTAGATATAGATATTTTTATGTAGATATCGAAACACACTTTTATTTTTTTGTGTGTATTATTTTAACATAGTTATGAAATTTTATTATAATTTGGGGGACCTGTCTGACAACCCAGGCAGGAAGTCTAGAGAATTTAATTTGCAAGCTCTATATTTCATCCTGTAACTTTCCAAAAAAACATAAAGGTTGTACTCGTGAGACTTCCTTAAACACAAATATAAGTGTTTTTTAAAACACTAAAACTTGTAATGATTGAAAGTGCAATTTTTGTGTGTGGGTTTGTCTAATGCCTCGTTTCCACTGAGCGGTTCGGGTTGGTATGGTCTGGTACGCTATTTTCAGTGTTTCCATTATGAAAGTGGCTTATACAACCAAACCGCACCATTCCTGGACCTCCTTCAGTTGTAGGTCCTTAGAAAATGGTATGGTTAAGGCGGAGCTACTGGTGTCACTACACAATCCATTGATTGGCAGACAGGAAAACATCAAGGAATGCTAGGAATTTGGTCTAAACCTTGCATGCGCCCTGGCGGTCCAACTTGCAGTGGAAATGCTCGCCTAAATAGGCTGGACCGTTCTAACCCTTCCGAACCATACTGCTCAGTGGAAACGAGACATTGGTGGCTATTAAAGACTGAACATACCTCATTTTGAATACTCTGCGTTGTCTACTTTTGCAAACGGCATGATGCCAATAATATTCATTCCTGTGCTACCATACAGTCTCAAAGGCAACATGGGCCCACCAAACCAATCTGGCAAACTTTAATGTGTTTTAATAAAAAAAAAAAAGGAAAACCCCTTATTTGACCATATAACTTTCCAAACTCAGTGAAACTGTACATTACAGTAATGTTGTGCTTGTGAGACATCATTGAACACCAACTGTGAATGTCGTGATACCGTTTAACTGCAATAAAATACACATACCATGCAGAACTTGAAAAATAAAAATTTCTTAATATCTAAAACTTTTACAAAATGTGTTAATTTTTTCCCGTGGAACTTTGTGACATAGTATAGCTACACTTTGGAACCCTCCCAAGAAAGTGTGATGTAGAGTAGCACAGCGGAAGCCTTTCAATGAGCAGAGTGTAATGTTCTCTTTTGCTGGCAAATTCTTTTTATATCTGGTTTAATTGTTGACAATTGTATTCGCATGTCTGCAGTTGCGTCAAGTCGATTTCGATACTTTGTTTTTGTTTCAGAGTAGAGCGCGAACCCAGCTTCACAGAAGTACGTGCTGGCGAATGGCAACTGAACTTTGATTGCCCGTTTGGACAATTCTGGGTATTCTTTGCGTAAATCACCCCAAAAAGCAATAAGAGAAACTTCTTTACATTTTTGGGTTAGTTGATTGAAGTTATATTGATCAGATTCCTAAAATCTACACCTGAAAAATTGGCTGGCTTGTCTTTTATGGATGTATTTCGAACCCAGTCATTACGGTTTTCATTCAAGAATGGAAAATACTGATTAAAGATGTGATTAAATGGCGAAGATGATCTACAATTTCATCTTCATGTTTAATTTCTAATTCTTCAAGAAAATCCTTAAGTGTTGGCAAAGAGTTTAAATTATTTTGCTCAACCGTTGAGGTCCAAAACGGCAGCTTACGAGACAGTGAAAATGTTTTATCTCTTGCATTAAAAATAAGTGTTTTTTCCTTGGAGTGATAAACATACGTCATTTAATTTTGGGAATATGTCTGCAAGATATGCTACTTTGGATAACCACAGAGTGTTTGTTAATCGATCAGTTTATCCATATTTTTGATCCTGGAAATATGCAAACAACTCTTGACGCAATTCAAATATTCTAACAAGGACTTTACCTCGTGATAGCCAACAGACTTCTGAATGCAAAAGCAGAGCAGACTGGTGGCTACCCATATCTTCACTTATAATTTTAAATAGTGACTGTAATCGTCTACTTTTTATAAAATTAATAATCTGGACCGATTCGTCTAGCACAGTTTTAAGTGAGATTGAAATATTTTTAGCTACCATGTCTGTGAGCAACACAGTGAGAACTGGTGCTGTTTTTTTGCTCCATTTCTTATGTGTCACAGTGCCTGCAACTTTCCCAACCATTGCTTTGGCACCATCACTGCACACATTACACATTTGTCCCAATTTATACTGTGTGTGTTCATGTACTTCTGGATACAGTTAAAGATGTTCTCACCAGTGGTAGGAGTTTTCAAAGTTTCACACAGAAGCAAGTCTGTTTAAAAAAATATTGGTCGATCCCTAATTTTGACAATTTTTTTTCCCCGTTTTTTTATTTTTTTTTAGAGCCGATACCGATAATCTGTGAGCTTTCAGCCCAATAGCCGATAACTTATACAGCTATTCTGTGCATTTTCATTTTTGGAAGAAAAAAAAAAAAAAACTTTCTACACAAATCTGCTCTTAAATGAATATGTTTATTGTTGACGTTTAGCTTTTTTTTTTTTTTTTTTGTAAATCCTTCTTTTTCATTGGTAAATAAAAATAAATACAGAAACATACTAGTCAGATTGCAGCAAAACAATGGTGAATAATATAACAAATTACAACAAATTAGACCACTTCTTCTTTTTTTTTTTTTAAATAAATATCAGTCAAAAGGTAACAAGAACAGCAATGTTAAATTGCACATAGCCACATCGCCCATACTTAGATTGCTATATTTGTTTTGTTGCCTAACTGCTTAGCATTAGTGTCAATTTAACGTTGTAAACACATGGTTTAATGCATATAATAAAGAAAATTACATTTAAAACAAAATAAATGTTGAGTAACCTAACCTTTCTAGCTGAGTAAAGGTAGCATAACTTATAAGGCTCCTGTCCTGGGTGTGCACTTCAGCAATAAAAATGAAAAATTACAGAACCAAATTATGTTGCATAATAAAATAAAAATAACAATTAGAGAGTACACATAGACAATATGATTAGTCATCAGACGGGTATTGTTCTTGGGTAGCAGAGGAAATGGTAGTGGGCATAGGGTAGGGTACACTACACACAGGACCAGTTCCTGGAGCAACCCAGATCATTCAGTTAGAGAATCCTCTACATGAGGCCCCAATAAAACACTGAACATGGCATCAATTTGGGCCCGTCATTCTTTTGAAGCATTTTCAGCACTCTCTCACACATGGAATGGCGGATGACGCACTTGAGTCGTTATGGCTAACCTCTAGGGTCACTTCCTCTATTGGGAGGAGGGTCTGAATAAGATTTGCTACAATCTCCCACTGATCAGCATTAGGGCAAGAATATCTATCCTCCATGTTCACCAGAATAGATGTTAAGAGCTTGCTTCTGTTCCAGCATTCTTTGTAGCATGTGGAGTGTGGAGTTCCACCGTGTTGGAACAGCCTGAATCAGGCTGTTTTGGGGCAGGCCAAAGTCTGACTGACTGCACCTCAGTCGGTGCTTGGCAATGAATGAATGGTGGAAATGACTTGCGCACTTCTTTAGCATGGCAATTATCGATCACAGCTCTCTGGCTTGACATACCATCATTTACCACATGTTGCAGGGTGTGTGCTATGCAGCTGAGATCTGACACTTCTGCACGCTTCATTCCTTTCACCATGTTTGCTCCGCTGTCTCGAAGCACAAGCCGCACTCTGGTGATGACGTAGACTGCATGCTCACTGCAACCGTCTTTCCAAATGTATGTTAAAACCACAATTGAGCCTTAATAGACAGTATTTCTTATACCGGTGTGATAGTCGTACCGACCTGTTACTTTTATGTACCAGTGAAGTTGTAATGTAAGTGCTTAAAGGGACACGCATACCTAGTGCACAAAAAAGCACATTCAACAAATGTCTGCAAGAAATCTGTGTCTCTGCTCCCTTTGTTCATGGCCATATGAAAACTATTCACCTGGCATGCAGGTCTTGGCATATGTTTCAGGTGTAATTCTTCCCCTGTGAACTGGTCAAATGTTTTTTTTTTAAATTCTTTATTTTTGCGTGCACAAAGTAAAAGCAGTTGCCTATGTATTTACAGTGCCCCAACAGCATATATACACAATATAATAATGAACTTCCAATTAGATAGGCAAGGCATGGGGGAAGAAAACAATGCACGTTTTTATATCATGACATTAAGACTATATTCAAACGTAAGTAGTTGTGGATTAAGAAGTAAGAATGGACCTCAAAGGACATTTTGTTAGCATTGAGCGGAGACTACACATTTTAGATTCTATATAGAGTAGGAGACTTGTCAGTTACGGCTAAGCCTGAAGAATCAATAGGCCACTCCGTACAAGATAATCAGTGTATAGTAGCCCGATATATCCCCAGATTAGTTGAGGACCTCCTTGAGGGCAGCCATAGAATCTGCGGGCCTCGTGAGTGTCAAGAGCACATCATCCGCATAAGCCGCTACCACAAAGTCCCGCCCCCCCGCCTTGACTCCATATATGAGGGGTGCCAGAACAAACAATAGGGGTGGCAGAGGGCAACCCTGTGTAGTGCCAATATGTAGTTGAAAAGGTGCTTGAGGGTGCCAGTGATCTGCACTTATGCCTGTACATTGCTGTACATGGCCTTCACCACTACAATATATATTCGTTCGGAAAACCTAAGTGTGTCAGTAGGGTAAATAGGTATGGCCACTTGACTCTATCAAATGCCTTTTTGGCTTCTATTGAGACAACCAGTGTTGGCATAATAGTGACTACTTGTTTTCATATGAGGTTGATGTTTCTGCACGTGTTTTTGAAAAGTTGCCTCCCCGCTATGAATCCTACTTGATCTGCGTCTATTAAGAACTTTAAATATGGAATGAGTCTGTCTGCCTGAATCTTGGCTAATAGCTTCATGTCATAGTTTATCAATGATATAGGCCTGTAACTCCCAGGTAGCAGAGGGTCTTTGTGTGGTTTGGGTAGCAATACTAAAGTAGCCAAGGACATGTCGTCACCTGGCACCCCAGTCCCCCTAAAGTCGTTAAAGAGTTTGTGTAATTGGGGTGTTAGAACTTCACGGAATGTCTTATACTAGGTCCAGTCTAACCCGTCGGGTCCAGGAGCTTTATTTCCTTTCAGACCGGTTATTGCCCTGTCGATCTCCTCCGAGATTTCAGCTGCCAGGTGTATTGTAGCCTCATGTGGTAGCTTGGGTAATCGTAAGTAAAAGCTCTGAGTTTGCTCGCCTCCTCTGTTCCCCGTGTTCCTGTCACCCAGAGAGTGATTGATGGTAATTTATAGAAGTCCGTGAAGACCTCTGATGTCGTGGGGGTTGGTTTTTATGGACCTTCATTATGTCTTATGGACGTAATGTGCGAGTCTGTCGGGGCTTAAGAGTCCTGACCAGCAGCGTGTCCATCGTATTCCCTTTTTCATAAAAAGTCCTTTTGGACCAAGTCATGGCCCGGGCTGTATCATCTAGAAGCAATTCCCTTATAGCATGTCTCCCGTCTTCCACCCGCCGCAGGCCTGTTAGGGCGTGATTGATGTCGCTGTTGTAATGTTTTGAGTTCTGATAGTCTTTCTAGTTTTTGCGTTCATTTTTTTCCACATGGTAGCTAGGCAAATAAGGGATCCCCTCATAACTGTCTTATGGGCTGCCCAAATGGTGCTCACTTGTTGGTCTGGGGTGGAATTAGTGTCAAAGTGACGTGTTAAGTCTCTACTTCCATAAGGACGCTAAGCAGAGATTCCTCAGGGTAACAGTAATTTCAGCGTGGTCAGACCACGTAATGGATCTCATGGTGCGTGAGAGACTGTCGTTGGCTAAAAAGAGATCTATCCTAGTAGTAGGTGTTATCTACGTCGCTCGGATTATGTGCTCTCCAGACATCCACGAGGCCCGTGCCCCTCATAAAGCGATACAGTAATTTGTTCTGTTTCTCTCCTCCCCTCGACTGTCTCTGATCGATGGACCCCCGCTATGCACGCTTCTGTCCACTGCAGGGCTCGGCGTTGCGTTAAAGTCACCGCCCGCTAACATCATGCCGTGCGGCAGTGCCCGTACTTTAGATTGTAAGGCGTCCCAAAACCCAGGGTCTGGCTGGTTGGGGGCATATACATTAATCAGATGGATTGTATGAGAATACAGGGTCCGAGTTACGATAATGCCGCTCGTCATCTGTCAGTCGATTTGATTTTCATTGGGCAAATGTTCCTAATCAGAATCGCCACCCCGCTGCTTTTTTGGTGTGCGTGAGCCACTGTGAAGGTTTGGTCCCTTAATTTAAACTTGACATGTTTAGGTAAATGCGTTTCTTGTATGAAAGCAATATCGGACTTCATTCTTTTTAATTTACGGAACATAAGGAATAGCTTAGGAAAGACAGAAATAGGGAGAAAAGGAAAGGTACGATCAAATTGCACCGGTAAATATAGATAAGCCATGCCCTTTAAATGCTGTATTGCTCAGGTACAGCATTAGAGATTGGCTATTTAGTGATACATCTACTAGTGCAACAATGTCTACACCAAAAAAATTACTAGTGGCAAATGGTTACCACAAAACTATACCAGCTCGCAAAACAGGTAGGGAACTCTAACCCGGTCAATTACCGGTATTAGTGTGGGTGTACGATACCAGTTGTCGGTCTTAGTGGCCTCGAGTTCCAGCCTCCTGCCATTCCAGTGGTAAGGGAAGCAGCTCTTCAGACTGCATATAGCGTTGGCAATGTCTTCCACTGCTAGCTCGGTCTCCGCCATGCGAGCTGTGAATCTGTTAACCTAGGCCTCATTGTGTGCTCTGGTAGTGCCTTTGAGGCACTCTTCCAGGCGTCTGGTCCTCTCCCCCAGGGCGTGGATCTCGGCCTGTAGGACAGCTGTGGATTTGATAATTTCACCCGCAAGTTTAGCCAGTGTTTGTGTGGTGTCCCCCAGATAAGGCTCATCAGTGACCGCCGCACGTGGCGAGATCGGTGTCAGGCCGAGGCCCAGTCCGGCGCTATCTTGGTCTTCTGTCGGCCCAGACTTATGTGCGGCGAACACCTCCAGAACTGTGATCCTGGGTTCATCACATTTCTTAAGATGCTTTTTAGGGTTCCTTTTTTCCATCTTGTGGTTGGTATCACTCAGTATTTTCTGCTAAAGTATGCTGTATACAGCGTCTTAGGGGCGGAGCACTACACCGTTGCGTCCAGCTCTCTCCTCTGCTAGGCCATTGCCCCCGTGATATGAGTAATATTATATTGGAGACTGCCCTGACCCAATCTGTATAATTATTTTGTTACTTAAAGGGACACTCCACTGCCAAATGCAAAATAAATAAAAATCAGTTTAGTAGATATACTCAAAAATAAAACTATATAACCTGAAAGTTTTTATGAAGGGCTTTATATAAAATCTCACATAATTGCAGAGTTACTCACTAAAGTGAGAATTAAAATGCAATTTCAAATTTAAGGTCAGAGTAGCTGAAATGTAAAAATTCTCAGTCAGCTATGTTTTCAGTTGAGCTACCCTTGTCTTAAATATTAAATTGACTTTAAATTCACTTTGAATATTCACTTTAGTTAATAAAACAGAAAATACTGAGGATCTCATGTTCAAATAATAGAAATATGCATTTGTGTCTATGGGAACTGCAGGAGAAATGTTTGTTTTGTTTTACCTTGGTCTTCATCTTGTTCATGAGGTATTTTTTCCCCTCTTTTCTCTAGCATTAAAGTACACGGCATAATATACCCAGTTTGATTGTCATTGTTTTATTGTTAATGGACACATAGGTCTTCTATTTTTATTTTTATTTTTTAAATAAAAGATTGCGTACTTACTTTATCAGTCATACATAGACTGTTCCTTGACAACAATCTGTCATGTAGTATTTTATATTTTTAAGGTAATTTCTCCCATATTCAGGTTTCTTCCTTTCCTTTGTAACTGTAGACTTGCATACACTTTTCACTAGATGTTAATCCTTTAGAATGGTATCTGAACCAAACACAGAAGCCATCCAAGTGTACAACTGTGTTCTTGGAAAGGTCTAATACTAGTGAAGGCCTTTAAAACCGTAGCATTAGGAACACTGTTATGGATTCCCAATGATAGTGTCCCTTGAATAAGTTTTGCATGTCTTTATTGCCCTTGCTCAGTAAGTCTCAGCAAGTCTCCAACTGGTGGTATTAATCAATTCAACTTAACCATCTTTGTGCAGATATCCATGGTGTCAGACCAGCATATTTCAATTTATAATTCCTCAGCTTTGAATGTGTGCTTGCCCCTCTGTATGCCTAAAATAATGACGTTATCCTCACATTCCATCCCTCACAGTGCTGGTCTCGCTGGTCTGCTCCATGCGAAGATGCTCATTACACATTATCAGCCAATTCAATACTTATCCACAGAAAATATTCAGAATTGCACCAATTAGCATATTTTTAATAGACTTGTATTCTACCAGTGCATCTCTATTGGAAGCGTTCAGCATCTTCATGTTGAGCACTAAAGTTGTTTTTAGAGAGAAATTTAATTATGGACCTCTGCCAGGAAAAGCAGTTATTACTGAGGAACGGGTGCAAGGACACCACCAAAACTACTACATTACAGGAACACTATAGTCACCTAAATGACTTTAGCTAAATAAAGCCGTTTTAGTGTATAGATCATTCCCCTGCAATTTCACTGCTCAATTCACTGTCATTTAGGAGTTAAATCACTTTGTTTCTGTTTATGCAGACCTAGCCACACCTCCCCTGGCTATGATTGACAGAGCCTGCATGAAAAAAAAAACTGGTTTCACTTTCAAACAGATGTAATTTACCTTAAATAATTGTATCTCACTCTCTAAATTGAACTTTAATCACACACACAAGGCTCTTGCAGGGTCTAGCAAGCTATTAACATAGCAGGGGATAAGAACATCTTAATTAAACAGAACTTGCAATAAAAGCCTAAATAGGGCTCTCTTTACAGGAAGTGTTTATGGAAGGCTGTGCAAGTCACATGCAGGGAGGTGTGACTAGGGTTCATAAACAAAGGGATTTAACTCCTAAATGGCAGAGGATTGAGCAGTGAGGCTGCAGGGGAATGTTCTATACACCAAAACTGCTTCATTAAGCTAAAGTTGTTCAGGTGACTATAGTGTCCCTTAAAGCTATTCTAGTGGTACTGATGCTTAGTGTCCCTTTTAACCGTGGGAAGATATACGGTGCAACTTTTAAGAACTCTGCAATAATGTTGGCATATGGGCAAATTATGCTTTTAACTTTTCAGTATGGGTTACGAAAACATTGTCATCAATCCACTTGTACTGCTTGTAGCAAGGATCTAGCAGTTGCGAAAGTATACATTGTGTGTGTGAACCTGTACATTATCAACATGAAGTTTTGCTGGTACAATGCATAGATTGTGTTGCTGCTGATCCATTTTCCACTTCACACTCATATGCAGTAGAAGTTCCTTCTTCCTGTGTTTTATACTAGTGTGCCATTATCTGTTATAAAAAAGATTTATGCCTCCAAGCTGCATCTAATTTATCTATTTTCTTTCCAGCAGAGGAGGGGGACCCTCAAACCATGCCGCCAGCACCCCCCACTCCTCCCACTAAGAGGAAAAGCAAGTTTTCTGGGATTGGGAAATTTTTCAAGCCTTGGAAATGGCGGAAAAGAAAGACTAGTGATACTTTCCGAGAGACCTCAGAGGGTGAGACACAAAATTTGCAGATTGAGTGGATCACACTGGCAAAGCTGTCAAAGTACAAAATTGATGTTTACACTTGAAAGGCATAATTGGATGCGCAACACTGTCAACTATCCCTGCTGAATATGTTCCAATGGCCCTCATCTTTGCCATCATTTACTATCCCGTATGTCTTTTTTGATTTCCAAAATGTCTTGCTTGCAGTTGTCTCTCCCTTCTCTATCTTTTCCAAAACTGCCCTTTTTTTTTCCCTCCCACAGTCCATCATATATATTTCTTTCTTTCTTTTGCCATTCCTTTTCCAAATGTAATCTTACTGTCTTGTCATTTTTCCTTTTCTCTTGTCTGTATGATAGAATGATACGAGAACAGTCAGTAATTCAAAGTGATTTTAAGATTTAAGGCCAAAATAGCTGAAAATTAGAGAAGAAATTAAAACAAACCCAAAATAATCAAGCTTTTACTTTTCTCGATAAAACAAATACACTACAGGCTTAAAGCTTGATGTAGTGGTTTGGGTGTATATAGCCTTTTAGTATGTTCCTGCAGGCTTTTCAGTGCAAATGCTACCTTTTCAATGTGTTTACATTGCTTCTTAGGGACATCTCCAGTGGTAGTCAGTCTGGCGCCACTAGAGATGCTTCCTAATCCAGTGTTTCACAGTGTGCAGCATCTACGTTCTCTGTATCCACCCGCTACATGGAGTCGCTAAAAATTCCCTACAGAGATGCATGGCTTCAATGCATCTCTGAGGAGATGCTTATTGGTGCTGTACAAGCGCAATAGCCTCCCACTGCTTTCCTATGGGAACACATTGTATTGGCTGAGATAATCAAGATTTATCTCAGCCATGCAGGTGAAGCCTGCCGCGGCGAGACTGTCTATGGTCACCTAAACAGCCACTCAAGGATTATAGTGTCAGGAATACATGTTTGTATTCCAGACACTGTAGTGTTTCTTTAACCCATATCTGTATCTAACATGTGAGACAAACTTTTTATTTTTTTACATTTATTTTTTTATTTATTTATTACCAAAGTCACTATACTACAGTGGCAGTCCAATAAGTAGATGTTGCTGTAGCAAATGTGTGACCGGTTTTCATCAATTGGATATAGACTGCCTTGTATGCCATTAAAGGAACACTAAATACCAACTTAAGCTGATATGAGTTGTTATGGGGCAGGAGTGTTCCAGTTAGGTTTAGCAGACCACCCACTTACCCAACTACCTAGTTATTTGATATACACATTTACACTTGACATGCTACAAACACGATGATGCGTACACAGTCATTGTATTGGTTTTATTGTAATGTTATCTGGTACTTTTTTAGCTACCAGAAATGAAAGTGCTCATGTAATTCTAACCCCTGGTTATGAGAAGATGGTTATCCTGATCCATTTCCCCCTCTCACCTTATTTAGAGAGGAATGCTTTCGTTTGGCCTCCTAAAATGTTTTGATTGTGAGAATATGCATTTTAACTTTTGAAATTAAAATTTTTCTTCAGTCTTAGAACGGAAGATCTCTATGCGGAAACCTCGAGAGGAGCTGGTGAAGAGAGGGGTATTGATTGAGGTGCCCGAGGAAGGTAAGTGCCACATCCCTGCAGTTTTACATATACAGTCTGGTCCATAAATATAGGGATATCGACACAATTCTAATCCTTTTGGCTCTATACACCACCACAATGGATTTGAATTGAAATGAACAAGATGTGCTTTAACTGCAGACTTTCAGCTTTAATTTGAGGGTATTTACATCCAAATCAGGTGAACAGTGTAGGAATTACAACAGTTTGTATATAGAGTTTGTTTCATTTCAAGCCATTGTGTTGGTGTATAGAGCCAAAAAGATTAGAATTGTGTCAATGTCCCAATATTTATGGACCTGACTGTAATATACCCATTATTCTATGCCGTTGATATTTTTATTTTGTTTTGCCTAATTTCCCAGATGTTCCAGTAATCTCCGATTCCCCTACTTTAAGAAATGGGCATACAAATGTGGTGCCTGCAGAGCCTCAGAAAGATGAGGTTGTGTTGAAAAGAAATGGTGAACCAGGTAAAGTTACACAGTAACATAGAATGTGACTGCAGATAAGAACCATTTGGCCCATCTAGTCTGCCCAATTTTCTAAATATTTTTGTTAGTCCCTGACCTTACCTTATGTCTACCCCACGCATGCTTAAGCTTCTTTACCGTGTTAACCTCTACCACTTCAGCTGGAAGGCTATTCCATGCATTTACTATCCTCTCAGTAATACTTCCTGATATTATTTTGAAACCTTTGCTCCTCTAATATACATATAGCCTCCTCCTTTACTGTGATTCCCTTTATGTATTTTAATGTTTTTTTTTTTTTTTATTCTTTATTTTGGTTGTGCAAATGATCACAAGGTATTTTAATGTTTCTATCATATACCCCCGTCTCTTTTCTCCAAGCTATACATACATGTTAAGATCCTTTAACCTTTCTTGGCAAGTTTTTCCCTGCAGTCCATGAACCAGTTTTGTAGCTCTTCTCTGAACTCTCTCCAAAGTCTTAATATCCTTCTGGAGATATGGTCTCCAGTACTGCGTACAATGGTGCGGCCTCTTTCTACTGCCAAAACCTCTCCCGATACAACCAGGCAATCTTCTAGCATTTCCTGCTGCTCTATTACATTGTCTGCCTACCTTTAAGTAATTTAAATAATTACCCTTAAATCCATTACCTCAGAGGTTAGGACTGTGTCAAATATTCTATACTCTGCCCCAGGGTTTTTATGCCCAAGATGCATTCTTGCACTAATCCATATTAAATGTCAGTTGCCACAGCTTTTTAAAAAAAATCTCTAGTTTACCTAAATTTGCCATATGTTTATCCATCCTGGAACATCAACCTTATTCTTTGTATCATCAGCAAAAATACATAACCTATCAATACCTTCTGCAATATCACTAATAAAAATATTGAGAGAATGGGTCAGTACAGCTTATAAGTTTTAATGAAACCTAGTACACAGGTGCACTATGGCAGAGCTCAGTTTGTAGGGTTTTGAGATATGCTCCATTGCTTCCCTAATATTCTAATTCTGTATACTTAGAATCTGCAGTGCATCGTCCCACATCTGAAGTGAATCCTGTGAAGGATGTCTTCAAAGAGCCCACAAAACAACCACTTCTACCCCCAAAAAGACCACTATCCACTTCTAGCTCCATCACCCAGGAGGTTCATAAAGAACAAAATGTTGATTCTTCACCTACCATTTCTCGGACAGCAAATTCTGCTCCATCTCCTGCACCAAGGACCAAGCTCCCACCCCCAGTAGCACACAAACAACCCCCGATCCCTCCTCCCAAACCTCAAAATCGCAACAGTAACCCATTGATGGGTAAGTAATGGTGAATATTGAATATCTGTGTGCATTGAGTATTTCTTTGCAGAGCTCCCACAACAAGTCGGTACACACATCCCTCCAGAGAGTCAGTGTAACACTTTTTAAATGTATTTATTTTTGTTTCCTTGTAGCGGAGCTGTCAATGGCAGTCGGAGGGAGTACACTTACACCTGCTGGCTCAAGACCTTCTCCTCCTCTTCCCAACAAGCGAGGATTTATGCCACATGTAGACAATGTGGTCAACAAGGAGAAGACTGCGCGTCCTGCTTCACTTCCTCCACTTACTGTAAAGGAAGTCCCAGCACCACCGCCACCTCCTCCATCTCCACCACTTCCATTTCACAGTCCACCTTCTCCTACTCAGGATGCACCCTTTGCGCAACCTATTGCCAGTACACAAGAGGAAAAAGAACAAATCCCCAACGTCCCCTTACTGCCTCTTCACATTCGAATTCAGCAGGCTTTGAGCAGCCCTCAACCAATATCCACCTTGGACAATAGTCAACGGGCACATTCCCTTCTCTTTGTGGCCAATGATGGGGGCACTGGTGAAGAGAAACAAAGAGTGAGGTCCCTGCCTGTTACTATTGAACTTCTCAAAGTGTGAGTTTAACTTTTCTCTCCATCATGACTTGTATACTATTTTATTAGACTTATTTTTCTCATGAGGAGTGCAAAGTAGTTCCCTCTCGACTTGAGAGAGTGAACCATTTCAGAAAATAATTTCAGTCCCTCGTAGTGCTATCTGTAAAAGCACCAGACTGCTAAAACTCTTTTTAAATTTTTTGAGTGAGACTTGGGAACTTGAGGTTTTTTGGGTTTTTTTTCGCGTATTGAATATATATTCCTAGGGTCTGAC
>NC_086317.1:200587953-200590453 GCF_036172605.1 Pelobates fuscus | reverse complement strand
TTGACCACTTGGGTGTCCCAGTACCCCATAAGAAACAGAAGGCTCAGACACTATCACATTACTGGGCATATGACTTGAGTCGTCATCCATACACGCAAGTTACCACAAGACAAATAGGGAACATTCTCAACTACATCAATCACTACCTCCTGCTTAGTACTTACAACTGCAAGGAACTACCAGGTTCCTTAATTTTGCCATGCCAATCATACCACAAGACCACGCTTTCACATCCAGAGTACTTTCCCCTTTTTTCCACACTTCCAACATGACGATCAGAGGATGTCCCTAGACACCTCAGCAACAGCAGACCTGCACATGGTGGGGGGATTTCTTAACCACTTGGCATGGTAAAAGCATGTTCCTTCCAGGATTGTCTGACACTTCTCCAACCAGATGGTCAGATGCGGCGTCTACCACGGGTTTGGCAGCGATCTACCGGGAACAATTGCTTTGGAGCTGTTGGCCATGGCATCCAGGTTTGGAAATTTTTCCACCACCTCAGCCCCTTTGGGAGATCTACCCCATTGTAGCAGCTGCTGTGGCATGGGGTAAATCATGGTCAGGGTCATCAATCTGTTGTTATTCAGACAACTAGGCACATGTCATATCATCAACAAACGCCACTACTCATCCATAAGGTCATGATATTTCTGGGGAACTCACTTGGTTGGCCACTTATCACATTTCACTTTCATGTACCAGATGGGGGTATACATCCCTGCCGACAATTGTCTCATTTATATTCCAGGCATGTTCATCATATGCTTCCTACAGCCGCCCATACAGTCACGGCCACTCTTTTGTTCCAGAGACAAAATCATGGATTAGACATACTCATGCAGCATAGCATGCACTATCCCACCTAGCAGTTTCCTCCTATATTTGTAGAACGCATAACGCCGCTTTTTACCTGGCTTAAAGAATCTCATTGGAACACAACATAGCTCAACCTGTGTCATAACATTTCCCCTAGGTTTTGCTTCTTTTTGCCACCTTAAACTATCTCACACACCATTAATTATATATTTTACAGGCATTCAACAACACAGGATAACCTATGGCCAAAACTACCATAACTTCATGCTATCATACCAGACAAGAATATACTCATAGGTTTTCAGGAATCCATTCCCCCACGATACTCTCAGAGATTACCAATAGCCATCCAACTTTTCATCCTTATCGGACCTATTAGATCTACAACCATTCAATTATACTACCAAGTCGGCCATTACCAGCCATGCACATTGCCTTTTATGCCTTTCTCAGGCCAGAGAATCCACTTCCATCACCACTCAGACAGATCATTGTCTTCAACGATCCCACGTACATGAACACATATATCATTACCTATTGGCTCTACCACATTCCGAAACGAGTCAACACGGACCAACAGTAGAGATAACATACTATCACAACAAATGGTGTCCACTTTCGGTCCTAGATTCCTACCTTCAAAATTCTTCCAGGAATTAAATACTGTAATGCATTTAAGGAAATGTCTGGTTAATTTGTATATATTTGTTGACTGTATTAAATCTTTGATTATTCATTTTTGCCCTCTTTATTTACAGGCCTACCGTATCGTCGGTCTCGGCACACCACAACCGACTTGCTCCCTTTATACTATCCTATGCTTTTGCTGGATCCTTACTCCATATACGGCTATTTGCCCCTTACACAAGTATTAAGGCCGTTTGGCCTGTATTTGTGGGAGGGGCTTAAATTAATTCACTCCCCTATATAAGGGACACCCCTTACCTGACTCATATCACTTGAGGTCAGCATCAGAATGACCCTCCCACCCACTCCTCATTTCAACACTCTTTTCTTTCCATTTACTTTACTTTCTTATTCCTTGGTGGGCCCTCTTTATTTACAGGCCTACCGTATCGTCGGTCTCCGCACACCACAACCGACTTGCTCCCTTTATACTATCCTATGCTTTTGCTGGATCCTTACGCCATTTACGGCTATTTGCCCCTTACACAAATATATATATATATATATATATATATATATATATATATATATATACACACACCACACATAAATATATGTGTGTGTGTGTGTGTGTATGTGTGTGTATATATATATATATATATATATATATATATATATATATATATATATATATATATATATATATATATATATACAGGGAGTGCAGAATTATTAGGCAAGTTGTATTTTTGAGGATTAATTTTATTATTGAACAACAACCATGTTCTCAATGAACCCAAAAAACTCATTAATATCAAAGCTGAATATTTTTGGAAGTATTTTTTTGTTTGTTTTTAGTTTTAGCTATTTTAGGGGGATATCTGTGTGTGCAGGTGACTATTACTGTGCATAATTATTAGGCAACTTAACAAAAAACAAATATATACCCATTTCAATTATTTATTTTTACCATTGAAACCAATATAACATCTCAACATTCACAAATATACATTTCTGACATTCAAAAACAAAACAAAAAACAAATCAGTGACCA
>NC_086317.1:200390453-200582953 GCF_036172605.1 Pelobates fuscus | reverse complement strand
AGTCAACAGGGTCGCAAGAAGCGTGTGGAAAAACCAAGGCGCAAAATAACTGCCCATGAACTGAGGAAAGTCAAGCGTGCAGCTGCCAAGATGCCACTTGCCACCAGTTTGGCCATATTTCAGAGCTGCAACATCACTGGAGTGCCCAAAAGCACAAGGTGTGCAATACTCAGAGACATGGCCAAGGTAAGAAAGGCTGAAAGACGACCACCACTGAACAAGACACACAAGCTGAAACGTCAATACTGGGCCAAGAAATATCTCAAGACTGATTTTTCTAAGGTTTTATGGACTGATGAAATGAGAGTGAGTCTTGATGGGCCAGATGGATGGGCCCGTGGCTGGATTGGTAAAGGGCAGAGAGCTCCAGTCCGACTCAGACGCCAGTAAGGTGGAGGTGGAGTACTGGTTTGGGCTGGTATCATCAAAGATGAGCTTTGGGGCCTTTTCGGGTTGAGGATGGAGTCAAGCTCAACTCCCAGTCCTACTGTCAGTTTCTGGAAGACACCTTCTTCAAGCAGTGGTACAGGAAGAAGTCTGCATCCTTCAAGAAAAACATGATTTTCATGCAGGACAATGCTCCATCACACGCGTCCAAGTACTCCACAGCGTGGCTGGCAAGAAAGGGTATAAAAGAAGAAAATCTAATGACATGGCCTCCTTGTTCACCTGATCTGAACCCCATTGAGAACCTGTGGTCCATCATCAAATGTGAGATTTACAAGGAGGGAAAACAGTACACCTCTCTGAACAGTGTCTGGGAGGTTGTGGTTGCTTCTGCACGCAATGTTGATGGTGAACAGATCAAAACACTGACAGAATCCATGGATGGCAAGCTTTTGAGTGTCCTTGCAAAGAAAGGTGGCTATATTAGTCACTGATTTGTTTTTGTTTTGTTTTTGAATGTCAGAAATGTATATTTGTGAATGTTGAGATGTTATATTGGTTTCACTGGTAAAAATAAATAATTGAAATGGGTATATATTTGTTTTTTGTTAAGTTGCCTAATAATTATGCACAGTAATAGTCACCTGCACACACAGATATCCCCCTAAAATAGCTAAAACTAAAAACAAACTAAAAAATACTTCCAAAAATATTCAGCTTTGATATTAATGAGTTTTTTGGGTTCATTGAGAACATGGTTGTTGTTCAATAATAAAATTAATCCTCAAAAATACAACTTGCCTAATAATTCTGCACTCCCTGTATGTATAGATATAGATATATGTGTGTATGTATATATATATTATATATTATATATTAGAACGATCATATATGAACTCCCTGTGGATCTTGCCAAGATACTTTAATATATAGGTTAGTATACAGGTGAAAAGGTGATCCACTTATGGAAAATCATTCTCTCAAACATCCATTGTTGCAGCATAGGTTACACTAGTGATACTTCCAATCACTTTGGGAAGCATCACTATTCTTGACCTCACTATGGCACACTATTAATGTGTCAATGAGATGTTGGATTTTCTGTACTAAAATTAGTAGCTGGGAGAGAACAAATAGAAAGAAAGAAAGACCTACATGAGCTTGGTCACCTGACCCCTGGTCACCATATTAGTTTGATGACAAGTCACCACATTCCCTCACTTTTTCTTCTTATGTTGAGCACATTTAAAAATAATTATAGTGAGAATAGTCAAATAGGGGTTGCATCACCCCACATTCCCCCAACAGGACAAATTAGACCTCCATTCTGGATATCCTGGGAATGTATTACTCTTCATTTTCACAATTCCGCTAATGGTCCTGGTAAAGAAGAATCACTGAGAGAGGTTTTGTAAGCAGTTGTTAAACTGGCTTAGGCCTCTGTAGGAAGAACAAAAAAAACTAAGCTTTCTCAAGCATCTTGCAACTGGATCTTGAGCTGTTGACTTATAGGATGAGCAAGTGGAAGCTTATTATTCCCTGCTTTGAATATGAAAGCCGATGTTTTCATGAAGCGTTTACAAAGTTGTATGCTAACAGTTAAAATAACAGTGTTAAACTGTATACATGAAAAAGTTAGTGTGCGGAAGGAGATGGCAGCATGAAATACAACCCAAAAAATATACATTTAAATTTTTATTTATTTTTTGTTAAATCAGGATTCACATTAAAGACTGCGTTGTTCAAGTGAATTCAGTATCAAGATCTAGTCTAGCATGGTGAGAGTTTATGGGTCTATAGAGTTACTGTAGGATTAAAGTAGGGATCGACCGATTATCGATTTTGCCGATTTTCTGAATTTATTTATTTTCTGACATATGGTGGCAGTACGTATGGGTTGTGCTTTCTAATTGGGACAAGTATCTGCAAGATAGGTAATTAAGAAAAGTACCTCCCCTTTACCCTACAAAGGGCTTCCTCCGGCAAACCCACCTCAGTTCTTCCTTGTCCCAGCGTCAAGCGTCTGTTTAAAGTGAGGCATACTGGTTCGTGTCTGGTGGAAGCCCGATTGCCGCCCGGGTGGCATGGCTCCTTCCATGGAGGTTCCGGAGCCCTTTTTGTTTAACTTTGTGCCCAGTATGGACGGGCCGGGGGATGCCTTGATTATGTTCCATGCGCACAGCGGTGGAACGCACGCCCGGGTGGTGTTGCGTTCCACTGAAGTTCCGGGTGCGCTATTGCGCATGCGCAAACCGGAACTTCTGGGAAACTGCTGAGTGCGGATAACTGTGCTGTTCCCTCTGGCAGCAGGAAGATTATCAGAAGGGTTCCCTGTGTCACCAACCCCCCCAAACGGCTCACAGGTTTGCAAGGTAAGATTAGCTGATCTGTGCTCTGAAAATCTGTTCTGATTAAAATTGCAAATTATGGATGGAATTTTTTTGCAGAAAGTGGACTGTATGTGCAAAATGGACTGTTTGTTCACCGTGGAATGCCTCTGCTATACAAGGCTTTTGCTTATTGTATCTGTGCTACTCCCTTTAATATGGTTCTGGGGTTTATAAATAGGACCAAGGTGCTGCAATTTCTTGGGTAAAATTAAGCAGAGAATATGCAATGATTCCTATCTTTGAATTCTTATAGAGAATTAAATAGTATCAGCTGTGTTGCCTGAGATGTTCCGCAGAGACAGAAGACAAGCGTCCTTCGATTACTTCTAATGTCTGGCATATGTTTATCTACCTCTTCTTAAGACATATCTCTTTCATCATACTGTGTGGAGTTGGTTCCCACCTGATGTACTGAGAAGGTTCATTAGGAATGAATCGGTCATGGGGCAGGATAAATCTGCTAAACTTTAATGAGGGTTATCTGTTCCTCAAACCCCATATCTTTCTTATATGCAGAAATGGGAACACTCTGTGTAATAAGCCTTTCTTGCCCGGCGTTTAATGTTGCCATCAAATGGGTAAATGTTACACCTCCAGGTACACTGGAAATCCATAAAATTCTGAAAAAGCTGCTTTAATAACCCTTTCGTCAAGAAGGCTGAGACCTCTTGCAGATGATCTTTCCAGACTGCTGGTTTTTGGTATGGGTCTTTGCTGGCAGGTGCAGCAGTGCCTAAAACTTATAACGTTTACAATCATTAATGAAGGTTATTTAAGTCTCCTGATAAGCAGCTGGTCAGTTTTCTGTTTTATTTGTGATTGTCACATACTTTATATGGATTTGACTAATAAAATTTGACAATGTCGGCAAAGATCATGGGTTGATCTGCTGTTTCCCTTATATCCTGTTGGCTTAAGCTTGGACGGTAGATCAGCGTCCTTTTCAAACCCCTGTTTGCTCCCATTAGGGAAAGGGGTATCTTTTATATCCTATGTCGGAAAAGAAAAAAAGCTCTGCCTCAAGACAAGCAGAACTAGGTCCGACATGGATAGGTGTTTCGGACGCCAAGAAGCTTGGAGGTGTAATCCCGCATTTCTATACTAAGTGTGGGTTGCTCAGTTGGTTAAGACCTTGTTCAACCCTTGGAGTTTCACAGGTTCATTTCCCCTGCAGGGTTGACTTATCCCTTCATCCCTTTGAGGTAGATGACTGGAGTACCATTCAATGGAGTCTCTTAACATTCCCAGCATTTGGGAACCAGTATATATCTGAATGTCTCTTGCCTGGCGTTTAAGTAGAACCCACTTGCAATCCCTGGTTTCTTGATCTAGTTAAAGAGGGCACCGCTTGCTCTTTTCAAATCTGCCCAATCCATACTCTTCCGAATATCTGATACTATATTTACAGAAACTGTGTTCCTGTTGGGTTCAAGGAGTTTGAGATATGGTTCTGTGAACCACAAAGTTTGTTGGGTTCCTCAGGAATCTTCTGGTTTTCAAACTCGGATCATTCCTTTTAACCGGTTATGAATTTAAAGTATTGGTTCCTCTCCTGAGAAGCTTCTGCTTCTGTAACTCTGATTCTGCAGAAAGGAATTTCATGGTGTATATAGATCAGAGATATATTCCCACATATCCCTATTGCGGCCCCTCAAAATGTTTTCTGAAAATACGCTATAAGTGGATTGAAGAGATTTCATTGCTCTTAAAAGCACTCCCTTACCAGCATATTTTAGGGAATGAGGCATTCCCTACTTAGGCGTTTAGCTACTTTTCAGGATGGTTGCCCTTTAAGTATGTTCAGGTAGCTAGCAGAGCGCTACAGCAACACGGTTGGATACAGAGACTATAATATATTTTCTTCTTCTCCAGGAAATGTTTTTTGGGGGGGGGGCGGGCTTTGTGTAACCTTAAAATGTTTCCTCTGCATCTACTGCACTCATGAAGGAAAGGTCAAATTCCTAATAAAGTGACAATTCCTCCATAAGATCAGAAAAGGAAATTGCTGGGATGTCTGACTTCTTCAATTCTTGCAGTCAACTGGGCAAAATCTGGATTTGGCCGCTACAGTGGATAATTCTCTCCTCTGGGTCAAAGTGTGGAAATCTTGCATTTCTGTCTCCTAGACTCTCTTCGAAAAAAGCGGAAGATCAGCTAAACTGGTGGACAACATCAAGTTTTTTCCAACAAGTCTGTCCTTTCAGCCTGTAGAAGGAGTGATTTTCCCCGCAGAATGCATCTAACTCACACTGGGGCGCTCATCTAAATTCTCTATTGTGCCAGCGTTCTTGGTCCTAAGAAAGTCCTCAGAGCTCTTAAGGCAGTTATTTACTCCCCTCACCGATTCAGATCTTAATTGATTGAGGGACCTATTACAATGCCGTTGGACCACGACACAGTTTCCCTCACATCAACAGACAGGGTGGTGCCAGAGGCAAGGTCTGTTTCAGCTATGTACCAAGACGGTGTACTGGGTTCAGGATCTCTGGGAGGTCCTCTCTATATTCCACTCATGATGTGTCGACCGTGTCATCACCTACAACCTCAGCACAAGAAATTGGGATCAAGAGTAATGGTCTATGGATCCGATCATGTTCACGGTCTACAGCGCGATTTGGAGTGCCTGGATAGACCTTATGGCAAAGAGGGAGAACATGAAGATTCTCAGGTTGGACTCTCTATACACGACAGTTCACGTTGAATAGTTAGTCGATCTATCTAAGGGTATTTCTCCGGGCTTGCATTTTTTCTCCTGTAGACTGTTCTTCAAACGAGAACAGAGCAGTGGTTCTTCCAATCTTTCCATACTGGCCAAACACAAGCCAGTTTTCGGCATTGGTGGAGATGCCTTTCAAGTTTGGAGATCTTCCGATATCGAAAACACTTTGGAAGACAGGATATCCTGCTGGAAGTGTTGAATAGGTTCTTATTGACGGTATGACAACTGCATGGTGGATCCTTCATCATGAGTCAGAGTCCACTTGTTGCTTATAATCTTCTAGTCGTTCCGGCTCTAACCTTTACATGAGGATTTGGGTAGAGTTTCTACATTGTTGTAAGGAACGTCATTGTCTAATAGTTCATTTGTCCGGTTGGTTAAAATTTACACTTCCTGCAGGAGATTTCCACAGGTTGGGCGTTTCCACGTTAAGACCAACTTGTATTCCAGGAGTTCTTTCTGAGAAGGGATTGGTCTTCGTATATACTGGTTAGAAGTTACTTTAAAGCAATGGGCTTCTTAGGCCACCCAGGAAGTTCTGTTTCACTCTTGGGATCTTTTTTCAGTCTGTCCCCTTTTACTTTAGAGGTGGATCCTTTTTAATATGCTAAAGCTTAACCAGCATTCTTAAGGGCCATTACATCTGCCAAGCGAGTAAGCGAGCTTCAGGATATATCTTCTTCAGTGGA
Organism: Pelobates fuscus; assembly: GCF_036172605.1. Taxonomy (NCBI): domain Eukaryota; kingdom Metazoa; phylum Chordata; class Amphibia; order Anura; family Pelobatidae; genus Pelobates; species Pelobates fuscus. The sequence continues at coordinate 200,576,768 of NC_086317.1, read as the reverse complement.
ATTTCTTATATTCCATCAGGGTGAAAGTTGTGTTTCATCCTAAAACTTCAATTCTTCCAGAGTTATCTTGTAGAGCTGTTAATCAGCTCATCCTTCTGTAATTATGCCACCTCCCCGCTGGAACTAGATGGCATATTCTAGAGTTTAAAAAAAGGGCATTTCATATGTACCTATCGATATCAGCCGAATTCAGAAGATCAGATCACCCGTTTTCAACTTCTAGGAAAGTTTAGGGGGAATGAAGTTTCTCCTAATTCATTTTTTTTTTTTTTTTTTTTTCGTCAATCATAATGACCTATGCTTCCGTAGTTTTGATTTGCCAGCATTTTTCTCGGTGTATTACACAAAGGCAATGGCCACTTCGTGGGCAGAGAAAGCTCTTGCTTCACCCGAAGTAATCAGCTGCTTCTTGGTCAGCTTTTAGCACCTTACAAAATATCAGGCATTTTCAGGCTAGATGTACTCTCTGCCTCTAAAATTGCATAGGTACTTAAAGCTGTTTAGGCATAAGGCCCACCCGATTGGGGATCTTGCTAAAACCCATATGTACTGCCACCAAATGTCAGAAAAAACAGAAATTTTTACTCACTGTAAATTATTTATTTTTTTTTTTTTTTATGGTGGCAGTACAAATCTCCCTCCCTCTAAATTAAAATTTTGCTTACAGTGTGTGTGGCTTAGGGGTGTGTTCTTGCTACGACTGAGGTGGATTTACCGAGAGAAGCCCTTTATATGGGTAAAGGGGAGGGACGAGAGGGACTCTTCTTAATTGCCTATCTTGCAGATGCTTGTCCCAATTTGGAAGCACAACCCATATGTAGTGCCACCATATTAAGAAAAAAAATTTTTTACGGTGAGTAAAAATTTCTGTTTTTGTAAGTATCGATATTGGCCGGCTATACCGATAAGCAGCCGCCTTAAGGTGCACCGGCTGGGGGTGTGCTAGATTGGAGTGACCGGCAGGAGGTGGGTGCACAGCACTCCCTCCTGCCAGGCACGCTGTGTAGCGTGGCCGAGTGGAGCAGAGCGCACCGCGGTAAAGGAACCTATGAACCACTAAGAGCACTTCCTGTCAGTCCGGCCGGGTGCGCACTGCTCCGCTCGGCTACGCTACCTGGAGACACACCGGGGAGCGGGCACCAAGGGGAAAGGGGGGGGGGGCACTAAGGTAGGGGGGTGGGGGTGGTAAGGAACGCTATGGGGGAGGGGAGGTGGTAAGGAACACTATGGGACAGGGTAGGGGGAGAAAGAACACTAGGTGGGAGGGAGGACACTAAGGCACAGGGAAGGGAAAAGGAACACTGGGGTAGTGGGGGAAGGGACCACTAGAAGAGAAGGGAGAGGAACATTATGGGAAATTGGGGGCACTAAAAGACTGGTATAGGGTGGGGGGAGTTACTACCGCACATATTTATACACAAACACACTGCATCCATTACATAAACAAGCACACTGCATCCACTACCCACATTGCATCCACTACCCACACACCCACACACACACACACACACACTCTATTTACTAATCCAATACTCACTGCATCCACTACACACACACAAATATTCTTAAAAAAAATCTGACTGGCATGTATATTTTGTGCATTTACCACTTAATAAAAAAAACGACTTGCAAAAAAAGAAATACGCTAAATATACAGAATACCGGTAAGCCATCGGCCTGCAAGTTCACAGATTATCAGTATCGGCTCTAAAAAATTAATATCGGTCGATCCCTAGATTTACTGTATATACTCGAGTATAAGTCGAGTTTTTCAGCACATTTTTTTTTGTGCTGAAAAACCCCAACTCGACTTATACACGAGTCAATTGTCTGTATTATGGCAACAGCTGTTACTTACCTTTCCTGCAGTTCCTGTCAGCTCCCTTCTCTCTCCTCCGGTCTGTGCAGCTCCCACTGTAAATCTCGCGAGAGCCGCGGGGTCACCGCACCCGTGGCAACGCTCCGCACGGCCGCAAGAGTTACAGTGGGAGCTGCACAGACCGGAGGAGAGAGAAGGGAGCTGCTGGAAAGGTAACCGCTTCCTGCCAGCCCCCTCCTACACAGCCCATCCACTGGACCACCAGGGAGTGAGAGCCCCCCTCCCTGGCCAGCTAACAAGCAGGAAGGGGGGGACGAAAATAAATAACATTAAAATTTAAATAAAACATAAAAATATTAATATTTTTGTAAAAAATTATAATGTAAAAATAAAATATTAAAAATATAACAAAAAAAATTAAAATAATAATAAAAATGCCCACCCCCACCAAGGCTCTGCATCACACACACACTGCATTCATACACACACACTGCATTCATACACACACACTGCATTCATACATGCGCACACACACACACACACACACACACACTGCATTCATGCACACACACACTATATTCATGCACACACACACACTGCATTCATGCACACACACACTGCATTCATGCACACACACACTGCATTCATGCACACACACTGCATTCATGCACACACACACTGCATTCATGCACACACACACTGCATTCATGCACACACACACTGCATTCATGCACACACACACTGCATTCATGCACACACACACTGCATTCATATACACACACACACACACACACACACACTGCATTCATACACACTGCATTCATTATATACACACAATGTAAATACATATTCAATTAATATAATTTTTTGGGGATATAATTTTATTTAGAAATTTACCAATAGCTGCTGCATTTCCCACCCTAGTCTTATATTCGAGTCAATAAGTTTTCCCATTTTTGGGGGGTAAAATTAGGGGTCTCGACTTATATTCGGGTCGACTTATACTCGAGTATATACGGTAAGTATGTAGTCTGGAGTTAGGTCAGGTGTAAATTAAATATTCTATCCACCCCAAACACATTGCATAATTGTCTGTATTTACATTTTGCATTCTACGAAGAAGTAAGTAGAAGTTTAGATCAGGGTGTTGCAGTGGTTGTGATCTATTAGGATTTTGCCAAGGCATTTGATACAGTTCCACACAATAGATTAGTGTTTTTAAACTCAAAGAAATCGGTCTAGATAAAAATTCTTGTTCTTGGGTAGAACATTGGCATAAGGATAGAGTACAAAGCATTCTCATTAATGGTGCATTTTTAAGCTGGACAGAGTTGGCAAGTGTACCTCAGAGTTCTGTTTTGGGACCCCTTATATTTAACATGTTTATAAATGATCTTGAAAAAAACATTGAAAGTCATGTTTCAGTTTTTGCAGATGACACAAAACTCTGTAAAGTAATACAATGTGAGCAAGATATTACTTTGCTGCAGATTGATTTAGTTAGGCTGGGGGACTGGGCACTCATGACAGATGAAATTTATTGTAGAAAAATGCAAAGTTATGCACTTTGGCGTAAAGAATGCATAAGCAACTTGTACCCCTAATGGAAGCGATTTAAGGATAACACACGAGATGGACTTGGGAATTGTTATAGATAGCAAACTATGCAACAATGTGCCATGTCAATCAGCAGTGGCTAAGGCTAGTAAGATATTGTCATGCATGAAAAAAGGGCATTATTTCTCGGGATGCCTCTTTATAAATCGGTGGTAAGACCACATATTGAATTTGCAGTGTAATTTTGGGCACCTGTTCTAAAGAAGGATATTGCAACACTAGAAAAAGTGCAGAGGCAGCTACAAAATTAATAAAAGGAATGGAACATTTTAGCTATGAAAAAAAGTTAATAAATTTAAACCTCTTTAGATTAGAAAAACGTTGCCTCAGAGGGGATATGATAACATTATACAAATATATCCGGGGTCAATACAAATGATTGTGTGGAAATCTATTCACAAACCGGACTTTACATAGGACATGAGGTCATGCGTTTAGACTGGAAGAAAGAAGATTTAGTCGAAAGTAAAGGAAAGGCAATTTTTTTTAATTTATTTTTTTACCAAAAGAATAAGGATGTGGAATTCTCTGCCTGAAGAAGTGGTTTAATCAGAGTCCGTACATATGTTTAAACAGCAACTAGATGCATCGAAACGGGTGGGTGTACCAGCGCTAATGTGAAAACCAAAATGAATATATACCAATTGGATAAAATATAATACAATTAAAGCTGCTAAAACACCAAAATCTTATCTTTAAAACAAAAGAATGAAATACAGGGTGATGGTGAAGCGCTATATTTGAATAAAATGGAGATAATACTAGAGATGAGTGAATATACCTGAATAAAATATTTTTTCTTGAAACCTTAAAGGGACACTCCAGGCACCCAGACCACTTCTGCTCATTGGAGTGGTCTGGGTGCCAACTCCCACTACCCTTAACCCTGCATGTGTAATTATTGCAGTTTTTCATAAACTGCAATATTTACATTGCAGGGTTAACTCCACCTCTAGTGGCTGTCTATTAGACAGCCACTAGAGGTCACTTCCTGGGTTCTAGCACAGGTTTCCTGTGCTAGAGCGTCGCTGGACGTCCTCACGCTTTGTGAGGACCTCCAGCGTCGCTCAAAACCCCATAGGAAAGCATTGAAATGATTTTTCAATGCTTTACTATGGGGAGACGTAATGCGCATGCGCGGCATTTCCGCGCATGCGCATTAGGTCTCCTCGGCCGGTGAGCGAGATTAGTCTCGCCCACCGGCCGACGTAATCATTAGGAGGAGCGTCGCGGAGGCGGAGACAGCGGCGAGGGACATCACCGCTGTCCCAGGTAAGTGACTGAAGGGGTTTTCACCCCTTCAGTAACCGGGCATTGGTGGGTGGGAGGGAGAGGGACCCTCCAGTGCCAGAAAAACGGATCGTTTTTCTGGCACTGGAGTTTCCCTTTAACCTTGATATAAGTTTCCTTAAAAGTATAAACATAAAAAATATATCAGTGTAAAACTGTAAAATACACAATAAAATATATACATAAGATTATTCCCACTCACACTCTGTAGAGCCAAAAGATTTTAGCTCAGTTCTTGCGCATGTAGGGTCCGTAAAGGCGACCCTCTCCCTTCTTGGGAACCTTTATTCTTCCTATTTTCGATCTAGGATATAGAGCATATATAGTGCAGTACCTTTAGTAAATATCTTATAATTGATAAAATACAGAATGGGGTACTCACAAAACCAGAGCCTTCATAATAGGCTCAATGGAACAGCATATGTGGTTAAGGACCACAATCCTTCTTTCTTGTAGCAGGAAAAGATCCTGCTACAAGAAAGAAGGATTGTGGTCCTTAACCACATATGCTGTTCCATTGAGCCTATTCTGAAGGCTCTGGGTTTGTGAGTACCCCATTCTGTATTTTATCAATTATAAGATATTTACTAAAGGTACTGCACTATATATGCTCTATATCCTAGATCGAAAATAGGAAGAATAAAGGTTCCCAAGAAGGGAGAGGGTCGCCTTTACGGACCCTACATGCGCAAGAACTGAGCTAAAATCTTTTGGCTCTACAGAGTGTGAGTGGGAATAATCTTATGTATATATTTTATTGTGTATTTTGCAACTAGATGCATACTTGCAAAAACAGAATATTCATTGATATCATTTTTCAACTGTGAGGTAATAGCTTCTTGATCCAACAATAAATCTGACTGCCATTATGGGGTCAAGAGGGAATTTTTTTCCTTGTTTGTTGCAAAATTGGAAGTGCTTCAAACTGGTTTTTTTTTGCCTTTTTTTGGCTCAACCGCAAAAAACAAATGTGAGGAAGGCTGAACTTGATGGACATGTGTCTCTTTTCAGCGTATGTAACATTTGCCTACTCTTTTCTACTCTTGGTGCCATTCAGTTAGAGCTGGTGTTGAGAGAGATTTATTTTAATTCATATTGTGTGTTTTCATTCACCAGTGACAAATAGAAACACTGATCCCTCTTAATGTGTTATATTTATTTTAAATGTCTGACGTGTTGGAGCCATTAATAAGTTGTGTTATTATCTGGTGATGATGTGAGGGCTATGAAGCATTGAGGGTTAATTTCAGGACACTCACTACAAATGTAGGGGTGTGTTAAAGTGTCAAAACAGGTCTGATTATAGTGTTGTTTTTAGCATGTCTGACTTTTCAGAATTTTAATTTAGATATCTGCATGGTAAGCAAGCCACAATCTAATTACTAAACTCCTTTTAAAGGAACAGTTTAACATAAAAATACAAAAGTGTTTCTAGTGTTAGACTATTCTCCTTGCTATTTAGATGTTTGGCCCCTTTGTAATAGAAACAAAACAAATGTAGCCTTCTCTGTGCTAGGCTCATCTTGGCCACTGCTTCTTGCTTTTGAGATCCTAAGTGATGATTTTAGCCAATCCAGTGCTTTCCCATAGTGAAGCATTGGGAGGTTACTATGCATGCTCACCAGTTGGTATTATCTGGTTTTAGTCAAGAGTATAAGAAGCAATCTTAGTGGCTGTCTGAGTTTCAGCCACTAGAGGTGTCCTTATAACTCAATTAACCCCTTAAGGACGGCGAGTGTGCTATGCCATCCTTTGGGACCTGGCTCTAAACGCCGGGGGGCGGCATAGCACGTCCCCGCCGTCCTTCCCACTTACCCGGTCGCCGGCGATTGCGGTGTGAGGACTCGCCTAGCAGCCCAGGGAGTCCCCCTCCTTTCTTTCAGGCCCTCCTGGGCCATGTGATCGCGAGGTCCTACTAAAAAGGTTAACAGTTTTTTTAATATTCACTTATATATACTTAGTATATATAATATATATATATATATATATATATATATATATATAATATATGATCTAAGTATATATACACATACATAGTCTAAGTGTATTTTAATATATATAATTGTGTGTATATATTTATATATAATATATAAAATAAATATATTTAAATACATTTAAAAATAATAAAAAATACACGTGTAACTTTGTTCTAACTGTATTTTAAAATGAATATATAGAAATCAAAATACCGGCACTCAAAGTTTTCCAGAAGATAACTTCTCCATTTATTGCGGGAAGAAAAATTGGAAAAAAAAAAATATTTTTCTTCCGCAATAAATGGAGAAGTTATCTTCTGGAAAACCTTGAGTGCCGGTATTTTCACTTTGTTTATGATTAAGCCACCAGAGCACCAGGTACTATTTTTTCTTTTATTAGTTGGAGTGCAGGGGTATTTTGTATTTTTATATTTCTACGTATATATATTTATGTAAGAATTTTACATAATTACGTCATTTTATTCATTACAATTAGCAGGACCTGCCTGACAACCCAGGCCGAAAGTATAGGGGATTTAATTTAAATGAGTTTTTAATTCAAATGAGTTTTTTTGCATTTTTTACACACAAACAAATATTAACACTAACAAAGACTAGACATACCCCATTTGCAATTCCTTGTGTTGTCTACTATTGCAAATGGTATTCCATCATGGGGGTAATTCTTATTCCTGGGCTACCATACGATCTCAAAGGCAACGTAACCAATATGGCGAATTTCAATGTGAAAAAACTGAAAAATGTAACATGCTATATTTGACCCTGTAACTTCCCAAAACACCATAAAACCTGTACATAGGGGGTAATGTTTTACACGTGAGACATCGCTGAATACAAATGTGTATTTTATTGCAGTAAAAGCAAACCATATTATGACATTCACAGTTCAAATGTCACGTAGAACTAAGAAAATTTTTAAAAAATCTTATTTTCTCCCATTTTTTAAAATATTTTATTCATATTAAATTGTTTCATAGCTAAATATTTGATGTTAAATGAAAGCCCTGTTCCCCTTGAATAAAATGATATACAATAAGTGTGGGTGCACATAATATGAAAGAGGCGAATTACGCCTGAACGGACATATATATAGCGCAAATTCAAGTTTTTGTTTACGTTTTGTTTTGATCACAACATGTACATTTGGCTCAGTCCTAAAGGGGGTTTAAACTGTGCATTTTTTTAAAAAGAGTGTGTTTACAATTGAGAAACCGCAAGAGCAGTCTTTTTCCATCAGAACCACTACATTAAAGGACCACTATAGGCACCCAGACCACTTCAACTCAATTAAGTGGTCTGAGTGCCAGGTCCCCCCTCGTTTTAACCCTGCAGCTGAAAACATATTACATTGCAGGGTTAATCCAGCCTCTAGTGGCTGTCTCCCTGACAAAAGGTAAAAGGGTCATGTTGTGAGTTGAGATGTAACCATCGATGCTCTTTTATACAAGGTACTTAGACAGTCCAGGAGCGTACAATCTAAGGATATGACTAGAGGTAGGGGACTAGAGGTAGCAGGGAGAATGGGGAAGTGATGGCCAAAGGAAGTGGAGACTTACAGCTGCTGGTAAAAGGTAAAGGTAATGCTCATCTAGCGATTTGAGATTGCATTAAATTAAAATAGTAAGAACCTGGGTGGGTGGGAAGTGCTTGGAAAAAGGAGATTCAGTATTGCTTGGTTCTGGGATAGATATGAGACCACTTTTATGATGGTGTTTACAGCTAGGAAGAGCAAAGGATGAAGATAGGACGTGGGTAAGTCATGTGTAACTTTTGAGCTATCACTCATTTCCAGACGCTTGTGAACGTATGTAGCTGCCGGTTTTAGTATTCGTTATTTATCACACCTTGTATTTATCTTTTTAAGTCATGTGTAATATGCATCTGGTACATTTAGATATTGTATAAAGCATGGCTTGACAATTTTGTTTAGAATCTAGGAGCATTTAAAAAAAAAAAAAAAAAAAAACTAATTTAAAGTTTAATTTTCAATGAGAAAAATATGATTCTTAAGGGGCACTGTAGACACCAGAAACACTACAGCTTAATGTAGTTCTAGTGTCTATAGCCTGTACCTGCAGACCTTTCAATGTAAATGCTGCCTTTTTAGTGAAAAGGCAGCGTTTACATTGCTGCCTAGTAAGTCATTCAGATGGCCACTAGAGTCCTTGGGCAGCACTATGCAGCACCTGCGTTCAGAGTCTCCACGTTCTGTATGGAGGCGCTGAATGTTCCTTATAAAGATGCATTGATTCAATGCATCTCTATGAGGAGATGCTGATTGGCACACTGTTTTGCTGTGCATGCGCAATATCCTCCCTTAGCTGAGCTCATAAAGCCGGTACTTAAATACACTCTTACTTTCTGACACACACACTCTCTTTCTCTCTTTCTCTTTCTCTCTGACTCTCTGACTCTCTGACTCTCTGTCTCTCTCTCTGTCTCTCTCTCTGTCTCTCTCTCTCTCTGTCTCTCTCTCTCTCTCTGTCTCTCTCTCTGTCTCTGTCTCTCTCTCTCTGTCTCTCTCTCTCTGTCTCTCTCTCTCTGTCTCTCTCTCTCTGTCTCTCTCTCTCTCTGTCTCTCTCTGTCTCTGTCTCTCTGTCTCTGTCTCTCTGTCTCTCTGTCTCTCTCTCTGTCTCTCTCTCTCTCTGTCGCTCTCTCTCTGTCGCTCTCTCTCTGTCGCTCTCTCTCTGTCGCTCTCTCTCTGTCGCTCTCTCTCTGTCGCTCTCTCTCTGTCGCTCTCTCTCTGTCGCTCTCTCTCTCTGTCGCTCTCTCTCTCTGTCGCTCTCTCTCTCTGTCGCTCTCTCTCTCTGTCGCTCTCTCTCTCTGTCGCTCTCTCTCTCTGTCGCTCTCTCTCTCTGTCGCTCTCTCTCTCTGTCGCTCTCTCTCTCTGTCGCTCTCTCTCTCTGTCGCTCTCTCTCTCTGTCGCTCTCTCTCTCTGTCGCTCTCTCTCTCTGTCGCTCTCTCTCTCTGTCGCTCTCTCTCTCTGTCGCTCTCTCTCTCTGTCGCTCTCTGTCTCTGTCGCTCTCTGTCTCTCTCTCTCTCTCTCTCTCTCTCTCTCTGTCTCTCTCTCTCTCTGTCTCCCCCTATTTAAATCCACCCAGCCTCCCTAGCTCTATGAGAGCTGAGTGGATCTTTCCCTGGGGTCCAGTGGGGCTGCTCTCTCTTCCTGCGTGCGAAGGAGAAGTAATATACCTGCAGTTCCTCGCTGCTCCCTCGCGCTCTCTGTAGTTTTGCCGGGGCCGGAGTGAAGTCATATTCCAGCTCCCAGGGTCATTAAACCGTGTCGGGAGGGAGCTGCTGGCATTTTACTGCTCCCTCGTGTGCCGGCTCCCATGCCCCCACGGGTGGCCACCTTAAAAGGCTGACCTCCCAAGCGCCAGGGCAAAATGTTGTCGTCATGGTGACCTGTGCCTGAGACTTGTTGAGCCCTGGTATAAAGTATAATTTTTTTTGTTATAATAGATGCTGTTTGTTTATGCACTGTTACCAATTGGCACAATATGGTGAACTTGATTAATTTCTTTACATGTTCACTTTTGTGGAAGACAGTGTATTAGAGATGCGTATCACTTTTTAAGTGAACCTCCTACAAACATGTCTGATATCCTGCCAGGAATGGCTGTAGAAGGGTAGAATATGGGGGTTTTGTGAAGATGACATTTGAGTTTGTAATGTTAAACCCCAACTAAACAGTAATGCAATGTGTTGCTCTCCATGTGATGTGCAGCTTTGTGCTTTTTCGTTTAATTGTATACATGGTGCCAACAAAATTCCACAGAGCTGGATACATTAAACAAAAATTAGGACGAAAACTTGATTCCTCATACAGAAATAAACTAGCGCACTAGAGTTTTTATACCTTGCATTCTAAAAGATCTGCAGCAATATCCCTTCATTCAGCCTGAACCATTTTCTTTTTTCCCCCCTGTAATCAGACAGTGGCCTGACCTGACACAATGTCCCCTGTTCTGCAACATCTATTTATCTCTCTGCTTTCAAATCACATGGAGAGTTTGGGATCTGACACAATACTTTATTATTGGATCAGGCAAATAATTGTGTGGTGGCCATTGGTGTAAGGCATTATCTCACCCAGGGCTTTACCCAGGACAGGTGTACATGTTTAGCCTGTCAAGGTGTATATCTGATCTTATCTAGTGTCGGTCTCAAGGTGACTTTAAAACTGCAGCTGTGGCACTGGTCTGATTGCAACCTTTTCACCCTATCACCCTTTCCTCTCAGAACATGAGACTCACAGAAATGTGCAGCTGTCTACTCATTGAAAGTGTGACAGTGCTAGACTTTTGTTGTTCTGAACCGCTAAGTTCACTAAATATAATTACTCTCGAGAAATCCTTTTTGAAGTATGCACTCTACAAAACATACAGGTTTATACAGGTTGGCAAACAAATAGTAATTACGCTTCTGAAGATAATTGTTTTGAATGGTGCCTATATGATTTAGTAATTCACAAGTAAATAATGGAGTGGGGAGTTTTGCATGTGGGTATACCCTGTGCAGATATTTGAGTTGTATGCAATATAATTGCAGATCTTTTGCCTAATTCCTTAACTTAAAAATAGGGGTCTAGCCATTACGTGTAGCTTTGTTTTTTGCAATACTGTATGCAACCATTATATTATTAGGTTCTATGGTCGGGGCAGTGTTTAGGGTACCCCATGTGACCAATGACATGAATAGGGCAGAGGAGCAAAGTTTCGGTGAACGCCATGTAGAAATCCGAAGATGAAACCATTGTTTTATTTGTGGGGTTTTTTTTGTTTTTTTTTAAACAGTTGCTAACATTATGGATATAAGAAACTGGAATACTAGCGCTTGTGCAATGGCTGCTTGGACTTCCCAAACCAGTGTCTCTTCCGCCTGGATGTAGATAAATGTTAAAGGGGCATGTAGGGAAGCAGCGCCTTCAGTAATGTAAATTTTCTGGAACTTAAACTACGCTCCAAATGTATTTGCTTGGACGTTATGATCCCAGTCTATGGATATGCTGACATAGGTCCTCTTCCTCTGTTAGGAGATATCCTCAGGCCTGTCAGCAATTACCAGTTGCTGGGGATGTTTTCTTTCAGTGTGTTGTATTTCAGCAGCAAAGGTACACCAGCAGAGAAATATAAAAACAAAAAATAGTGCTCTCTATATGGATAAATAGGAAAAGAAAAGAATAAAAGGAGAGCAAAGTGAAGTTTTGTTCAATCCTATAATGATTAGGTGTTCTCTTCCCCACCTAGGTAATTGAAGTTTGGGATCCTCCAGGTAAAATCGGAGATAAAATCAGGAAGGTCCAAATAATGTAAAAACTAGTTTTATTAGTAAACAAAATAATCAATAATATAATGTAAAACACAGACACGTTTTGCCCGCTACTAGGCTTAACACTTTGAGAAAGCCTAGTAATTATTTGTCTTATATGTTTAGACTGTGTTGTACTCAGGGAAATTCCAATAGCGGCAATGTGAGTTTCATAAAGATTGTATCTTTAAGATTTACAAATCATCAATATTAATAAAATTCTGAACCAAATGTAACCGGCCGTAAACTCAAAACTGAATGCATCCATTTTTCGTTTGCTTTTTTGCATGTGAGTTGATAAATTGAAGTACCATTTGCTAGCAGCCATTGGGCAAATGGTTAAAAACACTCTGCAATGCTAGGTTTAATTATGTGGCCACATTTAAAAATATATAATCTTGCTATGGGGATAAATAAGACCAACATGTTACCGTGAGGAATGTTGGAAATGTGCTCTGGGCATGCCTGACAGATTTACACGTGTGCATTTGGAAGATATTTTCACTTTACAACATCCTGACTGGGAGAAGAGTCTGATCAGTGTGATTCATACTGGGGTTGTTTCTGTCATTAATAGACTAGTCTGAAACTGAGCTGGGTGAGCTGAAGAAACTTCCCATAGAGGTGTACTCATTAATGCAATCTGACCAAGTTTATAATACATTTTCAAAGTTTTTCGTACTATATTTAGTTTTTTATATTTGATTTTGAAGTAAACGTATGGAATTAATAATAAAATTAAAAACTAAAAATAATTACTTAAAAACAGTGTGAAGTCGGTACACAATCCTTGCTTTTGGCAATTTAATATTTATTAATAGAGGCTAATCCAACAAATTAACAATACATATACATTTGAAATAGGCTAGTATATGTGTCTACCAAAACTAGTCATTGAATGGAAAGTTAACTAAATTAACATGGTAAAACCGGCATAGACACATGATACAGTTACCACTCCATTGATCATCAGCTGAGTGTAAGAGGGTGTGTATAGTGGAGAGAGGGTGAGGAGAGAAAATTCTAAGAGAGACAGCATGTGCTATTCACAGGGCTTTTAACAGGTTAGCCCTTCCTTCTGCTGGACACACCTCCCTCAGTCAATCTCTTTAGCAAAGTGGTCCCCAACCCAGTCCTCAGGCACCCCCGATCAGTCCTGCTTTTAGGGATTACCCTGTTGTGTCGTGTCTAAAGTGTTTTTTTTATTTTTATTTTTTTTTCTAAAACACCTTAGACTCAACTGGGTAATCCCTAAATCCTGGACTGTTGGGGGTACTTGAGGACTGGGTTGGGAAACATTGCCTTAGGATCTAACGGAACCATAGTGACTCCTGGGGGAAGAGGGATTGCAATGGAAGGAAATGGAGGAATTTATCAACAACCAGACTGGTTTTGCCTGGTGAAAGGCCACGTGCTTCACCATTCTTGCCTAAGGGTAGAATGGGGCTTGAATCCCTGTATTGGAACACAATAACACTTCATTGGCATACAGTTTGGCTGTTAATCAGTCCCCCCACTTATTACAGATTTAAGTGTTTTGCTTACTGGTTTAAAAAATGATTGTAAAATGATGCATGTCCCTTTAACTGACACTTATTTCATTCTTTCTACCCCTTTTATATCCTTTAGGATTCCATGTAATTCCAACCCTGTCAAATGTGGTTCCAGAAAGCTGCCTTCTGATTGTTGTTGGTCTTCTGGTGGGTGGACTTATAAAAGCAGTGGGTGAAACTCCTCCAGTTTTAAGGTCGGATGTGTTTTTCTTATTCCTGCTGCCCCCTATTATCCTTGATGCAGGATACTTTCTCCCACTGCGTCCTTTTTCTGAGAATTTGGGGACTATTTTAATGTTTGCTGTGGTGGGCACACTGTGGAATACTTTTTTCTTAGGTTCTCTGCTGTATGCTGTGTGCCAGATTGGAGGTCCACAGCTTTCAAACGTCAACCTCTTGGCCAATTTGTTGTTTGGCAGCATTATTTCTGCAGTGGACCCAGTAGCTGTGTTGGCGGTTTTTGAAGAGATCCATATTAATGAACTTCTTCACATCCTGGTATTTGGAGAGTCTTTGCTTAATGATGCCGTCACTGTGGTAAGTTGTATTTTTTTTTTCCTTGTAGAACACCGTTGGATATCCTTTGTAAAATTTTTAACTATTTAGTCTACTAGAAATTGTTGCAAGTTGCATTTATTTTTAAACATTGCTTTTACTTTTATTTTTGTTTGTTTGAAAATGAGACACCATAGTCCAACATTTTATTGATTACTTTTTTTTTTTCTCACATTTATAACAATTTACCTCAGAAAGACCCATGTCCATAATATCTATGCATTTTTTTCACCGCTTCTTGTGTCTTTTGGTTTCATTACTCTTGGATGCAAATATTTGTTATTTATCCAGTGGATATTTTTCTTGCACAAGAACCATAGTAGAAACCAGTGGCCCAGCTTGTCACACCAGTAAAATAAAATATATTTCAAGGAGTTTTGCTTTGCCAAACTTAGGAGCAATTGACTACCTTACATCCCCCAAATAAGAATTCAATCTATATGTTGTGAAACAAATAATTATGGCCCCAGCAAACAAACACTCTCAAGTATCCAATAACACCTGGGGTTCCTTGGCACTTGAAGGGATTTAACCCTGGTGGTACGTTTAATGTATGGTCTCTGCCGTCAGCGGTAATTAAAGCCTTGCACTGCATGACATGATAGACTATCATGTGCTCTTTAAGGAGTTACAATTATAAACAGACTTAATCAACAATAGGTTTGAATGTTGAAAATGGTCAACTTACTTAACCCCTTAAGGACACATGCCATGTGTGACATGTCATGATTCCCTTTTATTCCAGAAGTTTGGTCCTTAAGGGGTTAAAGGCCTCTAAATTCCATATGACTGCTATCACTGACTCCATGTGACTGATTGCATCTTTCTGTAGATATGGTAGAGGAGGTTTATCAAAGGGTTTTGTTCTAAAAAGTGGTGCAAAATGTATAAGCTAGTGCCATGGTAAATGTCCCACATTTTGTAGTAGTTATTTTTTTTTTTTTTTTTTTTTTTTAAACCGCACTTCTACCAAATTGACAAAGCTTTCTCATGTTTTCCTTTCATACAGTAACTTGAGTTTCCCATCCTGCCCCATTAGCCTTCATGTTGCTTTGCTTATAATTGAATAATCTTTTTGATTTATTACTTCTCACAACATATGCTATACTGTGGCTTTATTCAAAACAGATTTTTTTTTTTATTTTTTATTCTTCATTCAGTAGTTCTTTCTGTCTTCCTGTTGGCAGGTCTCTCAACTCTTTGAATACAATAATTTTTCGCTCATACGTTCTCTCTATTCATAGGTCCTTTACCACTTATTTGAAGAATATGCTGCCCTGGATCAACTCTCCTTCCGTGATATTTTACTGGGGTTCCTGAGTTTCTTTGTGGTGGCCCTTGGAGGGGTGTTTGTAGGAGTGGTTTATGGAATAATTGCAGCCTTCACTTCCCGCTTCACCTCTCACATCCGTGTCATCGAGCCACTCTTTGTATTCCTATATAGCTACATGGCATATCTGTCTGCGGAACTATTCCATCTCTCTGGCATTATGGCGTGAGTATCTCCTTTCTCATCACCTTTTTGTGTACCCACTTATAGTAATTTTTTCTATATTACCACTGTCAAGTCTTTTTACTCTTCCTCTATTATCACCTTTTACAGCTAAAATTCCTAATTGTGTGCCTAACATGATTGTCTTTCATCTTAAAACACCTCACTCTTACCTGTCTTATCCCTGCATTTTCCTCTCTATATGGACTCTCATGTGTGCCTTCACTTTCAAGTCTCATAATTCCATGTTCTTTGTATCCTGCCTTTATCCCAATTTCAGCACAAATTTCATCTCACTCTAACTCATTCTGACCATTCTCTTTTGATTGCCTGCATTCTATTCCTGTCCCATTTTATGCTCTCTTTAGTTTGTCAAGCTATCTTCATGGGAACTTGTTATGTTATGTTTTTGTTTTATTTTTGGTCAATCTAAGTGTTTTGTTTGTAATTTAGTCTTATAGCCTCTGGAGTGGTAATGAGACCATACGTTGAAGCTAATATTTCCCACAAGTCACACACTACCATCAAATACTTCCTGAAGATGTGGAGCAGTGTAAGCGAGACGTTAATTTTCATCTTTTTGGGGGTGTCGACTGTAGCTGGACCTCACTCTTGGAACTGGACCTATGTCATCAGCACCCTTATCTTCTGTCTGATAGCACGTGTTCTTGGTATGCTGGCATACATTTTAACTTGTTTTAACACTGGTGATAATAGGCTTAACTGTGCTCAAATCTGTTCGGATGTGTCCTCTATTTACTGTTTAAAGTAGTTAGACAAAATGTTGCCTTGCTGGTTCGATTTTTAAATATGTCCGTTATTGATGATTTTAACCAGCTCACTGGAACTGTGACTGCCTTTGAAGGATTAAGGGTGAAGGATGAAGGGTGGGAATGGGAATTGATGGAAGCAAACTCACCATGGTCATACCTATCTGACATGCAAGGATTTATGGATTTAATTATGAAAGTGTCACTATAGTTGTAGGTGTATATATAATTCCATTTCTTCATGGATTAGTGTGGAGGCAGAAGAGGCAGAGTTGACACAGTATGCAGTTTGCTGGAGGAGAAGTCATCAAGAAAAGAGGCCACTCTACTACATACAAGTGATGATTCTGTCCTCCTACAATGTTGCAAACGTATCAGGAAGTAGCAAAAGCACAGAAACATTAAGCAAAGTTTTTTTGTATCTGTTGCAATTGAACTTTTTTTTTTCCTTCTCCCTGAAGGCTTTCCCACTGCACTATGTCTCTCCTATTTTAAGTAAACTATTAAAAATAGCTGGATTGTAAACATCATGCAAATTGTGAATCTCTCCAGAGTTGCTGTTTTGGCCTGATGGGAAGTTCAATTTTCATTTCTTGATTAAGGGAATTAATTAACATAAATATGTTTTTGGACTCCAAATTGGTTTTAGGGCTGGCCTATCATGACCAGCAATGAATAAACAATACATATATTGGACATCAAGTCAATTGTGTGGCTTGGCATAACCCTACATAAGTATAACTCCAGCATTTCTAACTAATGCTTTTTTAGATTGAAGGTTTTCTGAGACATGATCTCAGATATGTAATGAGCGGTACTATAATCATCAAAATATAAAGGCTTTTTATAGACTTCGCAGATTTCCAAAGTTGGTCCATGGATCCTTTTTTTTTTGCTTCCTTCCCTGTCCGTTATATTAATATATGTCAACTACTTTCACAATGATATTGTTTAGGTTGTGATAAGCAGTGGCACAATTGTTATACAATACTGTGTACTCACTGTGTGAATTATTACACTAAAATTTCTGCAATACTGGCACAAGGGTGATGACTACACATCTGTAGCTTACAAGCTAGCATTGGGACTGATTTGCAAGGCCTGGGAGTGGACAACTTGTTCAGTGATGCTCTGATAACATCTGGACTACTGGTACCACAATTGGTTACATCAGTGGTGGTCCAAACACTGGTGGAGTGCTGTGGGAGCCTTTCAGTTCCTAACTGGTTTCTCTTCTGTTATCTGAACCGCTATTAAATGCAGTGCGGTCGCTCACAATTGAGCAGTGAGAGGAGGTTTGGGATGGCTATGCAATGTTGGAAAGGATCTTGAGGGAAATCTTAATTGTGGGGGTAACCATGTATGTTGTACCCAATTAACAGAAACCTCTATACCCTAGGATATACTTAAAAATGGAACATAAGTGTATATTTTCTGGTAAAGTACACTATTTATGCTCTGAATTTCTTTTCACTAGGTGTCCTTGGCCTGACTTGGTTCCTTAACAAATTCCGAATAGTGAAACTGACTCCAAAGGACCAATTTATTATAGCATATGGAGGTCTACGAGGAGCTATTGCTTTCTCTCTGGGATATCTGCTGGATAGTAAACATTTCCCAAGAGAGATGTTCCTTACTGCAATCATCACAGTCATCTTCTTCACTGTCTTTGTGCAGGTAAATGTGGTGGTGCGGGTTGGTGAAAAATATTCGGAGGACATGATATAGATGGAGAAACTTAACGGGATATTAATGGATAGTTCCTCTTTCTTGGAAAATAAGTTGCACCACACAAAAACTTTTTTTTATTTTTATTTTTTAAAGAAATACGTTCCATGTTGGTCGTCCGGTGGCCATGATATTCAGTCTGCAGCTCTGCTGGGTGTCTCACCAGGGTTGATCCAGGCTGGCTGCTGTGGCTGGCTGTAGATCATGTGTCTCAGCAGGGCTGATCCAGGCTGGCTGCTGTGGCTGGTTGCAGGCCTCTTTCTTCCGCCAGCAGATGTCTGTTTACACCCCCAATCTGTTTGTGTGTCTCTTTCTTCCCCCAGCCCTTTGTCCATCTGTTTCTCCCCCAACTCCTTCGTGTCTTTTTCCCCTTCCCCAGTCCATCTGTCTCTCTTTTGCCCGCCAGCCCCTCTGTGAGTGTTTGTCTCCCCTCAGCCCCTCTGTGTTTTTGTCCCACCCAAGCCCCTGTGTGTCTGTGTCCCCAGCCCATATGTGTGTCACCCCGTGCCCCCCAGATCTTTGTGCCTTTTCCCTCAAGGCACCTCTGTGTGTCTTTGTGCTCCCCCTCCCACCCACCCTCCTACTGTGTAATCTTTAGCCTCCTTCTTGCCCTTATGTAGCCCCTCATCCCTCCTGTGCCCTTTTCAGCCCCTCTCCCCTTATGTTAGCCCCCTTCCCTCCTGTGCTCTTCTGTAATCCTATCCCCTCCTGTGCTCTTCTCTCCCCCTCTTTCTCTCCTGTGCCCTTATGTAGCTCTTCTTCCTATCTGTGCCCACTTTAGACCCCCTCATCTCCTGTGCCCTCTTTTGCCTCTTTCTGTTCCATTTTGTTGTCCCCTCCCCTTCCTGTCTACTTTTTAGACCCTCACCCCTCATGTGCCCTTATGTAACTCCCCTCCTGTGCCTTTCTGTGCCCTCTTTAGCCCCTTTTCTCTCCTGTGCCCTTATGTTGCGCCCCTCCCCTGTGTCTGCTCACCTTCCAGCCTAGCTAGAAACTGCAGCCAGAAGACAGAAATTCCAATGTTCTACCAGTTCCGCACAAGTCCAGAATCCTGCTGGCTAGGTCTCCTTGGGTGACAAGTTTTGCTTTAAAAGCTGGATCAGGAGAAGCTTGTGATGCAAAACGCTTCATCTGAAGAGGCATGACCAACAGGAGACGGATGTTAAATACTTGCCTAAAGACCTTATTCCCTGTATTTGTACATGTTAATATATTTGTAAATTTTTCCTATAAAGGGAATGACAATACGTCCTCTTGTGGAGCTGTTGGCAGTGAAGAAAAAACAGGAAAGCAAACGGTCTATTAATGAGGAGATCCACACACAGGTAAGATTCCAGTGCACCCCAGACTTGCATTTTGTAATATGCCTGCATATGTGTTTGCAAGTATACTCCTGTTTTATATGACCACCTACCAGTGAATTCATGTATCGAAGATTCCAAAGTACTAAACGTCTTCCTTTCTGTATGTCTCTCTTCTTAGAAAGCCGTGTATAATTCAGAACCAGATTTATATTAAATTAATACTTTAATAACATTCCTAGCATACCCTGCAGTTGAACAATCCCATTTTAGACTAATGTTGCTCTCCTTTTTACCCCTATTAGTTTTTGGATCATCTTCTGACAGGAATTGAGGATATCTGTGGTCACTACGGCCACCATCATTGGAAGGATAAGTATGTTTCCTTGATTGTAGTAACATAAAGTTACACACAAAGAATATAAAAGCTTAAATGTAATCTTATGTATGTAACACCGGTGCAGTAGATGTTTACAGCTCGTATTAATGAAGCAAAATGCCCTAATTTACCTTACCATTGACCTCCAGTTTTGAACAGTTTCTGACACCTTTTCAGGATAAAAACCTAGCAAGTGAAAGTTCACTGGTCTAGGTTTGGAATTGAAGGGCAGTGAAGATAAATGAGCATTCTACAGATGTTTACATAAGACCCTTATTACTAAAAATGGAATAGTAACTATACTTGCCTTTCATCCACTCATTCACCATTGCTGAGAAAGAGATGCTTGGAGATGACACAGCCAGCATCGTCTAAACTATGACTGTGCACTGGGCCGGCCATTAGGTGCCCTGTACGAAAAGTCTTCATGGCACCCCTCCCCAGTCATACACCTTCATCCATATATATGTGTATGTGTATAGGTGTGTAGGCTTGTATAGGGGATTTATTAAATTAATAATGATTTTAAATACATTCATTCCCCCTTCCCTGTTACCTTACAATGAGAGGGAATGTGGGAAATGCAGATCTCTGGTGTTCCAGTGTGCTGGGAATCTGATCTGCCCCTTCCTTGGGTGCAGACTATGAGTAACTGTCTCGCGAGCTCGGGAGTTTACAGTGTCAGAGCTTTCCTCTGGTAATCTGCAGCAACGCACTAATTGGCCGGAGCTCGGAAGACCGCTACTTATGGTCTGCAGCAAGCAGAGAAGGGCAGGCCAGAGGCTACCAGACTGCATCCACTGCATTACAGAGCGGCAGACTAAGTATGTCACATAATACTGTGACACACAGTTAGAGGCAGTCGCACGCGCACAGTTACAGGCAGACAGTCGCACGCGCACAGTTACAGGCAGACAGTCGCACGCGCACAGTTACAGGCAGACAGTCGCACGCGCACAGTTACAGGCAGACAGTCGCACGCGCACAGTTACAGGCAGACAGTCGCACGCGCACAGTTACAGGCAGAGACAAACACACCGTTGCAGGCGGGCGGTTACGCAGATAGGCACACATACACACTCAGTTAAAGTCACACGCAGGCAGACAGTTGCACAGGCACTCACAGGCATGCAGTCGCGCACACACACGCACTTACCTCTTTCCATTACAGCTGGAAGGGAGGAGTGGAGGCAGTGCAGCTGTAGTCTAGTTGTTCGGGAAGCAGGGCCTCCTTCCCTGGTCGCTTTTAGTGCGACTGCCTCTGCAGCTATTTAACCCCACCTCTTCCACTAGTAAGCCCCCCCCCCCACCCCCGCTGCCGTTCTATTTTATTTCATAGTCCCGAGCACCTGATTTAGTGCCCCCTGCACTCCTGTCACCTGGCCATGTGTGAGGTCTGTCAGCCGAATGGCGCCCTGTGTCGCCGCACACCGTAAGGCCAGCCCTGACTGTGAGAGGTAATTTCTTTCTCACATGCAACTTGTCTTTGAGTTTACATGCATGGAAGTACTGGGAATTGAAAGGTAGATATAATTCCTCTAGTCGACTGATGTGCATAAAGCAGTATAGCAACACTTGTAAAGCGTGAATTACACTTTGACTTACATTGAAAGCTGGAAACAGATTAATAACCAAAATGTTATTCTCCAACTAGGCTGAACCGTTTCAATAAGACTTACGTGAAGAAGTGCCTTATTGCTGGAGAGAGGTCTACAGAGCCACAATTGATTGCCTTCTATCACAAAATGGAAATGAAGCAGGCAATAGAGTTGGTAGAGAGCGGTGGTGTTGGAAAGATCCCTTCAACAGTGTCCATGCAGTGAGTTGGATGGGGAGAATCTTTGTTTGCACATGGTTGGTTAAGTGCAAAAATGTAGGGACTAGTGGAAATTGCCCAAGAGCAACTCGGGAGACTTGTATCAAGAGGGAAATTGGTGGGGGGGGGACCCCAACATGTGAATACAAATTACTTTTTTTTTTGTTGAGAATGTTAAAGGATCACTTCATTGAAACCTATTATAATTTTTAAGAATGTAGAAGATATATTCCCAAAGAAAACGTGAATTTTTTTTTTCCTGTATGCAAAAGTTGCAGACCTCATACAGTCTGTGCAAGAGAATTGACAAACTGGAGGGTTCTTGTTTACGTAGGTAAAAAGGAGCACTCGAGACCATAAAAAGCAGACCCAGATGTAACAAAATAATTGGGTACAAGTGTAGGAAAGGCTCCACCATTGACCAAAAAAAAACCCTACCGCACAAAAAATAAATTACCTGCCAGGGTTAACTCCACCTCTGTCTGGTAGACAGACACTAGAGAGACTTCTGGATTGTTAGGTGACTTTTGGTAAGCATAAGCATTGAAAGTCCTGTTTCAGTGTCTGCAGATGACGCAAAACTTTGTACCGTAATACAGTGTGAGCAAGATAGTACTTTGCTGCAGAGGGATTCTGATTGGTGGTCTGATTACTCAAATGGCAGATGAAATTTAATATAAAAAAATGCAAAGTTATGCACTTCAGGGTAAAGAATGCACAAGCAGTTCCCACATTGTATGCCAGATGCCGTGAAATATTTCCCCAGTGCTATGATCATATGATATCATCATAGCACTGGGAACCATCCGTGCTTAGCTCTCCCCTGCTGGCTCTGCACATACACACAATTACCCCTCACATACAATTACCCCTCCCATACACACAATTACCCCTCCCTCCCATACACACAATTACCCCTCCCTCCCATACACACAATTACCCCTCCCTCCCATACACACAGTGTACCCCTCACACACAAACTTCCCCACATACACACTCTACATGCTTCACAAACACAATGCACACATTGCACCCCTCACACTACTGCCTCTATCCCCTATCCCAGCAGATCCCAGGTAAGTTGTCAAACTGTTCTTAAACTGTTTGAATACTTACCCTGGGAAGGCACTACTGGCACCATAACCACTAAAAAGTGCTGTAGTGGTTATTGTGCCTGGATTGTTTCTTTAAATCTACCAGCGCCCCTCTCAAGATTAGGCTCTGGATAGGCGCCTGAACAGGGCCGCCTTGATAAAATATTGAAATCTTAAGGGCGCCGTGAACCGAAAAAATTTGTGAACCACTGCTCTAAATGGTAGTGAATTAGGATAACACCGGACTATAGACTGGAAGAAAGGAGTTCTATTCAGTCAATGGCAGTGTTTCCCAATTAGTGGGTTCTGCAAGAACAAAATTGGGGTTCCGCGGCGATTTGCCTGTCGGGTGGCCCAAGCATTTGCTGCGGGCGTCGAAGACCGCGACCGTCCCCCTGTTGTATGGGATGCTGGGAGGAAGTGACAGCACTTCCTCCCAGACAGAGAGCGCCGGCTGGAGGGAGCGCGTGCGCAGCGGGAAGTGAACAGCTGCCGACCTGGCATAAGTTAAACATATGTGCATGCGTGTGTGTACCTGTGTCAGTTTGTGTATCAAGGTATGTATGTGTCAGTGTGTGTGGATCTGTATGTCAAGGTATGTGTATCTGTGTGTCAGATACATACACACATGGATACACACACACTGTGTATGTATCTGTGTGTCAGATATATATATAGATACACAGTGTTTCAAGGTGTGTGTGTGTCTGTGTATCTGTGTGTCCGATATATACACACCAGCACATACAAAAAAAAGGTGTTTTTTTTTGTTGATACATGATGTCAAAGGGTTCCACAGGACAAATTAATTGGGAACCCATGGTCTAAGGTAAAGGAAAGGGGATGTGTGTTTTTTTTTTTTGTTTGTTTGTTTTATACAGTAATAACAAAAAGGACATGGAATTCTCTGCACAAAGAAGTGGTTTATTTAGAGTCTTTCCTTCCTTCGTTACTTGCAAAAACATAATATTCAAGGATATCCTTTTTACATTATGGAGTGATCCAGAGATAAATTTGCATGCCATTTTGGAACTATGGTTTCCCTTTAATTAACTGCTTTAAGAAGGGGGAAGGCAGGCTCGCGAAGCTCTGTGGAGTTGATGAAAAGCATTCCCAGCTGAGTGACAGTCGGCTTGTATTTCTTCCCCCTAAATATAAAAGTACAGCAGTCTATTGACACACCATATAGATCCAGCAATTCGGGAAGCAGAAGTACTTTGTATTTTCTTATTCACTGTAGGTCTATACAATTCCTGGGCAAATAAGTAGCCATGTTTATTTTGGGATTTGAGTTGTGATCTTGATCAAGTGAAAGTGATTTGATTTATTAATTACTCTGAATATTCCTTCTGTGTAGGAACATTCAGCCTAGGCCTAAGACAATAGAAAGATTTATCCCAACTTTGTCAAAGGTGAAAGAGGAGGAGATTCGCAAAATCCTTCGCACTAACTTGCAGAAGACACGTCAGAGGGTGAGAACAATTTTTAACCGAAAACAATCTAAGCTTCCATCCACTTCCTCTTACCTTTCAGTATTCATAGTACCTTTGTTTTGTTTTTTCTGTGCATTCAACTATTTATTTGTTTATCGTCCAAACTGTGTGCAATTCTAAATTTTTTTTGTTCACTTTGCTTCCCTCAGCTGCGCTCTTATAACAGGCATACACTAGTGGCTGATCCATATGAAGATGCCTGGAACCAGATGTTAATCCGCAGACAGAAATTAAACCACATTGAACAGAGGGTGAGATGGGCAACTTTAGAAGAGTTGATTATTAATGAAGATGAAGCAAAGTACTCGAAAGAGAGGCTAATGTATAGAATAAGGGTTTGTGTGTAACTGAAGAAAACTGAACTGGGATTAAGAAGAATGTGGGGGAAATAAAAACATTACGATGATGGAAAAGGAAACAAATGAAAGACTGCACTTGTAATGCATGGGAGCAAATGGTTGAAAACGAATATGAAGATTGTATAATTTGAGTTGTGATATGGCTTTCCTCTTTAATTGAATTTTTTTATTTTTTATTTTAGACAAACAACTTCCTAACTGTCCCTGCACACAAACTGGACTCCCCCACTCTGTCTAGGGCTCGTGTGGGCTCAGGTGAGGATTAATGACTGGAGTGGATCTAATCTATATAATTTTCAATACATCTTGTTAGTACGCCTTCATCTACTGGATAGTCCTGCCAAAGAAACTACTAACAAGTTTTAAAAGATGCACACTTAAAACTTTAGCTGCACGATAGGCCATTCACCACACATGAACATTCCATTATTTGCCATTCCTTCTTGCATGCGAGGCAGTCCTCCATTTCTACATGGATTAAAAAAATAAATCCTAATATAATCGCTTGTTTCTTTTTGGTATCCCAACAGGAGGTACTGGTTGCTTCTGGGTAGTTCCAACACTCTATAGGTGTACTTGTAATGCTATTATTTTCTCTGCGTACCTCTCAGGAGCTTGTAGTGTGGACCTATTCTCCTGCGGGCTTGCTTTTTTTCTAGCATAGGGGCATGATATTTTAAGTGCTCAATTCCTGAATCATGAGACTATCCTGAATCGAGCCAAGAAAATGTCTGTATTGATCTTAAGTATTGGAAAAACATTTCCTATTTTCGTTTAAAAGTCAAAGGCCATAAACATTTAATATAACCAGCTTGGAGATACGTAGTCTTTGATAAGAGCCTCAAGTGGAGAGATTTTAAACGTTAAAGTATTTTGCCCTTTTAGAAATTTGGCAAAAAAAACTCCTGATGAACTTGAGATTTAAAGCTATTTCTAATGTTCATGTTCATGTGGTTTTAATGCAGTTACAATCACTGTATCTTAAGGTGTCGTCAGACAAGACTTTCTAAGGGTGCTATATTAACCTACTTTTTGTCCTGAAGTCAGGTTTAGGTAAAACATATTTAATTGCCCGGATGTATGGATAGCATTATTACAAGCAGGTAGTACAGTCTACACCAAACATATCAAACTCAAAGGCTAGCACGTGCCAAATAAACAAGGTTTAAGTTTGTGTGGGCTGCAAAAAAAATTACATTTTCATAGAAACGTAGGTTTATTTTGAAAAGTACAGTATAAAAAAAACTTACCCCCTCTCCTAAATCCCAGTGTCGTTCCCCCCTTACTAAATCTCACTTCTCCCTCTATACTAAATCCAAGCCCATCCCCTCTACTAAATCCTTTCCCCTGTTTAAAAAACACTATTGGCCAACAAGCAGACTCCACTCACATTGCCACTGCCAGTATGCTACTACGGAGTCCAGCCTCTGGTAAACCCCCAATGGCGCCATCTGCACCCTCCAGGTCCCCCACTGTCCAGCCTCAGCCATCGCAATACTCACCGACACACACTCACTGACACACACACATACACTCACTGACAGACACGGATACACACACACATTTACATTCTTGCACACACTCACAAATCATTTTATTTATTGCTGATTGCTTCCTACCTTTGGGAGCTGGTGTGGGGCCTCTACATGGGATCCAGCCCAAATAGAAGTTGTAGAGAAAAGCTACAAGTACCTGGGGGTACCACAAACGCATGGCAACAATGAGGAAGAGGCAAGGAGGATAGCAACATCCTCCAAAGAGTCAGGCAGGTCCTGAAGTCCCAGCTCAATGGCAAGAACAAGATCCAAACCATCAATCCGGTACCCAGCTGGATACATAACCTGGCCAAGAGAAGAACTGGTCACCATGGATGTCAAGATCAGAAAACTACTCCCTATGAATGGAGGATTCCACCCAAAATCCAGCACCCAGACTGTACACCTGTCAGAAAGAAGGAGGCCGGGGCCTGATGAGTGTCAAGGCCACAGTCCTGGATGAAACACAGAGCATCCACAAGTACATCACAAAGATGACTCCCAAAGATGAACTGCTAAGGGAATGCCTGAGACTTCAACAGATAGAGGATGCAGGAAAATAGGAGGTTGCTTGGAAAGACAAACCTCTCCATGGGGTGTAACACCGGCAGATAGTGGATGTGGTTCACATGACAAAATCCTACCAGTGGTTGGAAAAGGCAGGACTGAAAGACGGCACTAAGGCACTAATCCTAGCAGCACCAGATCCATAGAAGCTGGAGTCTACCACACCAGGCAAGACCCAAGCTGCAGACTGTGCAAAGAGGCCTCTAAGACAGTCAATCACCTAGTAGCCGGATGCAAGATGTTAGCAAGAACAGCATACACAGAGAGACACAACAATGTTGCTGGGATTGTATACCGAAACATCTGCATGGAATATGGACCTGCCAGATAGGGGATACCAAAAACGGTAGTTGAGAATGACAGGGCTAAGATCCTGTGTGACTTCAAGATTCAAACAGATAAGCAAGTGCTGGCCAACCAATCTGACATTGTGGTGGTAGACAAGGGACGGAAGACTGCAGTCATGGAGGATGTGGCAATACCTAGTGACTATAACATCAGGAAGAAGGAACATGAGAAGGTGGAGAAATACCAATGACTGAAAGTAGAACTAGAAAGAATGTGAAAAGTGAAGGCAGTAGTAGTTCCAGTTGTGATAGGAGCACTCGGGCTGTGACTCCCAAGTTGGGGGAGTGGCTTCAACAGATTCCAGGTGGGACATTTGAGATCACTGTCCAGAAGAGTGCAGTTCTAGGAACAGCTAAGACTCTGCGCAGAACCCTCAAACTCCCAGACTTCTGATAGAGGACCCGGGAATGAGGAATAAACATACCACCCAGGAGGGATGAGAAAATCAAAAAACAAAAGTGTGTGTTATATGTATATGTATATGTGTGTGTGTGTGTGTGTGTATATATATATATATAATATATAAAAAAACAAACAAATTATTACTTGGATGTTGCTATCCTTCTTGCCTCTTCCCCATGGATGCCATGCGTTTGTGGTACCCCCAGGTACTTGTAGCTGTTCTCTACATCTTCTATTTGAACTTCTGGAACTTCAACTCCTTCTGTCCTGATCATCTTCCCTTAGTTTGCTATCATCCGCCTGCACTTCTCTAGTATATTTATATTAATGGAGGTAGCTCTCTGCACACAGACTCAAATGTTTACAGTTTCAAAGATATAAATACCAGGTGCTAGACAGGTAGTTACAAAACAATTAGTAATAGACTGCACCTACTGTCTCGGTTTAAAACTTAGCATTTATTCCTTCGTGGATAATATGTGCACATGTTAAAGTGCATACAGTGATGCCAAAACAGGTCGATGTTTCAGTACCAGTGTGGGACTTTCCTCAGGACAGAATCCTGATGAATGTCCCATGCTGAGACTGAAGAGTTGAAGAGGGATCCAAGGTAGAGCT
This sequence comes from Pelobates fuscus, assembly GCF_036172605.1. NCBI lineage: Eukaryota > Metazoa > Chordata > Amphibia > Anura > Pelobatidae > Pelobates > Pelobates fuscus. The sequence continues at coordinate 200,548,725 of NC_086317.1, read as the reverse complement.
AAAGTTTTTTTTTTTTTTTAAATGTGTACCTTCAGTTTCTTTGGTATGACCTGTTCAGAATTCAGAGTTGAGGGCAGCTACCCACTGTTGAGTGCTGCTGCTTCTTATATGGAAACCATTTTTCAGTAAATTTCTTCTTCCTTGCATTCTCCATTCCTGATTGCCAATTTCTCCTTTACTATCGTGTTCTCACCATACCATTTTGAAATTCACTCTGCATTCTCCGCTTCCAACTCCTTCCAACACCTCTTGCTTCCCTTTTATTGTTTATTTTTTTTTCTCCTCCTCTTCTCCATAAATAGTGGAGACTGTACCTCTTGCATTTTCTTAACCATCCCCTTCAATCCACCACCTTATTTCTACTTTGAGGCCTTTAACATCTCATCATGTCTTTTCCATTGGGTGAGTGCAGTTGCCCATCTTTAATCCCCATGGTAGCCACTGATTATTTTTTTTTCCATTTTTTTTTTGCCTTCTCCCTGTTCTTTCTGGTCATACTTAATCCCCCCTTTCTATCATCTTCATTCTGCCTATATTGTTTTCTCGTAACTATACTTTTTATTCAGTTACTTTTTATTCAGTCCTCCCTTACTGCCATCAAGTAATTGTTGATTCACAAAACTGCAATAGGACCTGCAACATGGAACTTATGACATGATGTACATTACACACTGTTACAATATGTCTTTCCCCTTTGTGCTACCAAATGACAACCACAATGCCCTCTTAGACTTGACCTATATGGTCTCTTAAATAGTCTGGTTGACACTGAATCTAATCACAATTTTCTTTCCACTATTCCTTAGACCCCCTTGCCTATGAACCTAAACCAAATTCTGAAGGTCTCCCAATGATCACTATAGACCCTGCATCACCAGAGTCTGTAGAGATGATGAATGAGACACAAGAGGACGAGGGTGAAATTGGTATCACCATGAAGATCCAGGAACCTCCCTCACCTGGAGCAGATGATGTTTTTGCTCCTAGTGATAGTCCAAACTCTCAACGTCTTCAGCGCTGCTTAAGTGACCCAGGGCCCCAACCAGAGGAGAGCCAACCTTTCCTTCAAAAGCCAGAGTGATTCCTTTGACATACTGAACTGTGCAAGATAGCAGTGGGTCTACATCAGAAGAAAATGTATTGAAGTTTTTTATATATATTTTTTATTTTATTTTTCTCTCCATGCCTCAACACAACTATTATTGTCTGTTATCATTATCCTTTTGAACACTTCTTTTCAACTTTCTCCCTTTCTCTCGTTATCGTTCACACTGTTTTCCCTTCTCCTTTTATTTTATTTATATATATTGTTTTTTAATTGGGACTTACCAGGCCTGTTTTCTCATTCATTCCCACCTATTCTTTTTTTTTTTAATTTGTTTCTAACCAAAGAATATTGAATTTATTTGTATATTTGGTTCACATCATATCACAGTTTTGTACATGGTACTTTTTGCTGTATTTTAATTCATATGTATGCTCTATTTTTGATTGCTGATTGCAATGGGAGTGGTTTTAAAGGGCTTCCATTGCAAATATGTATTTGAAGGGGTTAAAAATGTGAGTGTTCTCTCCTATTTGTAATCTGTGCAGCTGATGCAAGATGGATGTTGTGAAGAGATATTGCCAGGAACTAGCAAATCTCTAAGAATTTTAGCCTATTTGTAGTTGGGCACTGCTCTGCTCCACAAGAGCATAGTATGGGCCGTTTAAGTCTCTTGAACATTCCAATACAGATGGATTCACAAGAAAATCTTCTTAACCCCTTGAGGTACAGTACATTTTTCATTTGGTCAATCCGTTCCATCCATCCTATACCAGCAAGGAACGTCAACAGTGTCTAACAGTTTACTCCTGATGCTAAATTATGAGAACATTTTGGAAAAGGTTAAGACCAGGTTAACTCTTAAATTATTAAAAATAAAGACTTTGGGGAAAGTTTTTCAGACACGAGTAATTGTTGCTTTAAGATTCAGTGAAGGAATGAGTTCCTGTGCACAAATTTCACAACTAGGCATCTTCGCATCCCAGCTGCAAGTTCTTTCATGTGAATGTATAAAAACAAATAGTGTGTGTATATACATACACACGTGTGCACATTAGCTTTGACCCCCAACACACCAGCAGCAAATATGTTAAAACAGAAATCACTGTATAGACAAATGTTTGTTTATTTAGAATGCATTCCTCCCTCATTCACCACAATGGGGCATTTATATGGATAGGCAATAGGGAAGTATTAAATTATTATAAAATTCTTTGTGAGCATTGTAAAAATTACATGAATTGTATGTACTTGTTCTCACAAAGTATAGGACAAGAGCTATTGCCTTTACCAAGCTAGTCACTCCATGCTTGTTGGAATTCAAAACTAATACTATCTTCTTTATTCATAAGGCGCCTACATATTCAACAGTAATGTAGAGTGGGTAGGCCTACCACACTATACAGATACAGTGAGACAAGTGGGTGAATGGGAAAACAAGAGATGATTGCTCTGCTTAAACGAGCTACATCCTTTATGAACTTATCTTGCTCTTGCCGTAAGGGCAAATATTTAAGTGCACCATTGGGAACACATGCTTTTTACTTAGCACGGCTTCTACAAATGTGTATATAAAAATATATACATATATATGATTGTGCAATAATAACAGTGCCAGCAACTGCGCCCGTGTGTGAGGGGAGTGTGCAAATGCATAATGTGCCTTTGCTCTGCACGTCTAAGAATGTGTTGTATGAAGTGATGAAATGTGTGTATATTCACATACGTGTAGGGGTGCCTTTGGGTGCACAGTTTTCCCACACATGTTAGCGCTCTAATTTTATCATTAGAAGAGAGAGTTTCTGGCATATGTGACAAAAACTAGGATTTTTTTATTTTATTTGAGGATTACAAAATAAATGTACATTTTTAAATGCGGTCCCTTGTTTGGTTTTTTTGTTTTGTTTGTTTTTTTCCCTTCTCTTCCTCTTTAAGGTTTGACGTTCACTTCCTTGTGGTAACACAGGTGTCGCCACTAGATGGTGGTACATCCATACTCTTGAATTTGACTAGCCAGTGCTTTGATGAATTGCCCTAATCCATTAACTACAAGTTATTTGTTTACATTGAGACTTTAAAAATATATGCACGTAATTGTGAAGTGTTATAAAATACTTTTAACAGTGAAAAAGTCTAACTAAAAAACAAAACAAAAAGGTGTACATTTTAATCTCTGTATAGACCCTTGCAATTTAGTACATGAGAGAATATGTAGAGCTTATGTTTTATGACCACATGCATGAGTTAGGACTTGAAACTGCAAGAACCTAGCATGTACATCATCACTTCAAGTTGAAAGCAGGCTCTAGGAAATGTTTCGTTCAAGAGACTGACTGTGTGCCTTTTCGACAATGTTGGAACTCTTTGAAAGAATGGTTTCCAACCACCATCAACTTGGCTAGAGAACACAAAATAGATTTGTTATATAGATTCCCTTTTGGGTATTTCTGTAAATATTGTATATAACATATATTCAGGTACCATTTTTAAAAGATTAATTTCCTCTGTAAATAAAATGAAATGGGAATGATTATATCTTTTCCAAGCTGAAATATCACGTTTGAAAAAGGATGATATGAGTGCAATAATTGTAGAAATGTCCGTGCAAACTAAGAAAGAAATGTAAGTTTTATTTAATCGACTCCATAAGTCATGTAATCAAAAAGATAAAAGGGGAAAAAATATATAGTATATCTATGACAAAAAACAACCACAGATTAAACATGCCCAAGAGGGTATGTACTCTATCACTATGTAAAATTTATGGTATGTCCAACAGATGTTAAATCGGTTTGTCGTTAAATTTTGTGATTTTATCTGACCCTCCTACAATGGGTTATTACAGTTTTAGATTACTATGTGAATGAGCATATATTTGCACTTATTTTGTCTTAATCTCAACAACAAAAAAGACAATGGATTGTGTGCTGGGGTGCCAACTGGAGAGCTTTGACTAGGGCATTTTAACAGAGATGACCTGAATGCACTAGTATGGCTTCTACAACTCACATCTTCAAGGTTGCTGTGTCAGTGTTGGCAACCCTTATGCCATACAACATGTGATCACATTGTGTTTTATGCCCCATTACAAAAGTTATATAATATTGGTATTTAACGTTTGTAAGGAAACCTAGTATATTCAATCCTCATTCGGTAGTTCGGGAGACTTTGCTGAACACAAATATTAGTGTTTCAAAACAGTAAAATGTATTACAATGATGATATCGCCAGTAAAAGTGTAGTTTTTTTTGCATTTTTCACGCACAAACGGCACTTACACGGACGATATTATTGCTGTGATACTTTTTACTGTTTTGAAACACATATTTGTGTTCAGCTAAGTCTCCCGAGTAAAATAGTACCCCTCATGTACAGGTTTTATGGTGTTTTCAAAAGTTACAGCGTCAAATATAAGGCTTGTGTTTCATTTTTTTCACATTAAAATTCGCCAGATTGGTTACGTTGCCTTTGAGACCCTATGGTAGCCCAAGAATGAAAATTACCCCTATGATGGCATACCATTTGCAATAGTAGACAACCCAAGGTATTGCAAATGGGGTATGTCCAGTCTTTTTTAGACCCTATGGTAGCCCAAGAATGAAAATTACCCCTATGATGGCATACCATTTGCAATAGTAGACAACCCAAGGTATTGAAAATGGGGTATGTACAGTCTTTTTTGGCACAAACACTGGCCAAAATTTGCATTTTTTTGCATTTTTCACACACAAACAAATACTAACGCTAACTTTAGAAAAGAAAAATGTTACCTGTGCGTTCTCCTTAATCCCTATGTATATTTAGACAAATGGAGGTCATTTAGTTGCTCCAATGGCCATTGGAGGGAATGCCCGCCTGCCAACGTCAAGGCAGACCCCCCTAAGCGGGTCCTAACACTGACCCTTCAGCCTGCTTCCTTGAGCTTCTGGCAAAGATATCTCTAATGAGACAGAAAGGGGTATTTTTTATATACACCCCTATACTTAATAACCCTTAATAGGGAATACATGGGATGGGCAGCAGCATTGTAACCAGGCTGTGTGATACAAAGTAAATACAAATACAAAAAGAGAAGTCCTGCGCTTAAGCAGCAAGGACTACAATACACATCAGCTCCAATATATAGTAAAAACCAAAGAAAAGATAAATGTTACCTGCGCTTTCTCCTTAATCCCTATGTATATTTAGACAAATGGAGGTCATTTAGTTGCTCCAATGGCCATTGGAGGGAATGCCCGCCTGCCAACGTCAAGGCAGACTCCCCTAAGCGGGTCCTAACACTGACCCTTCAGCCTGCTTCCTTGAGCTTCTGGCAAAGATATCTCTAATGAGACAGAAAGGGGTATTTTTTATATACACCCCTATACTTATTAACCCTTAATAGGGAACACATGGGATGGGCAGCAGCATTGTAACCAGGCTGTGTGATACAAAGTAAATACAAATACAAAAAGAGAAGTCCTGCGCTTAAAGGGAAACTCCAGTGCCAGAAAAACGATCCGTTTTTCTGGCACTGGAGGGTCCCTCTCCCTCCCACCCACCAATCCCCGGTTACTGAAGGGGTGAAAACCCCTTTAGTCACTTACCTGGGACAGCGGCGATGTCCCTCGCCGCTGTCTCCGCCTCCGCGACGCTCCTCCTAGTGATTACGTCGGCAGGTGGGCGAGACTAATCTCGCTCACCGGCCGAGGAGACCTAATGCGCATGCGCGGAAATGCCGCGCATGCGCATTACGTCTCCCCATAGGAAAGCATTGAAACATCATTTCAATGCTTTCCTATGGGGTTTTGAGCGACGCTGGAGGTCCTCACACAGCGTGAGGACGTCCAGCGACGCTCTAGTACAGGAAACCTGTGCTAGAACCCAGGAAGTGACCTCTTGTGGCTGTCTAATAGACAGCCACTAGAGGTGGAGTTAACCCTGCAATGTAAATATTGCAGTTTATGAAAAACTGCAATAATTACACTTGCAGGGTTAAGGGTAGTGGGAGTTGGTACCCAGACCACTCCAATGAGCAGAAGTAGTCTGGGTGCCTGGAGTGTCCCTTTAACCCCTTAAGGACCAAACTTCTGGAATAAAAGGGAATCATGACGTGTCACACACGTCGTGTGTCCTTAAGGGGTTAAGCAGCAAGGACTACAATACACATCAGCTCCAATATATAGTAAAAACCAAAGAAAAGAAAAATGTTACCTGCGCTTTCTCCTTAATCCCTATGTATATTTAGACAAATGGAGGTCATTTAGTTGCTCCAATGGCCATTGGAGGGAATGCCCGCCTGCCAACTTCAAGGCAGACCCCCCTAAGCGGGTCCTAACACTGACCCTTCAGCCTGCTTCCTTGAGCTTCTGGCAAAGATATCTCTAATGAGACAGAAAGGGGTATTTTTTATATACACCCCTATACTTATTAACCCTTAATAGGGAACACATGGGATGGGCAGCAGCATTGTAACCAGGCTGTGTGATACAAAGTAAATACAAATACATAACTTTGGCCAGTGTTTGTGACCAAATGGCTACTAAAAAAGACTTGACATACCCCATTTGCAATACCTTGGGTTGTCTACTATTGCAAATGGTATGCCATTATGAGTGTAAATTTAATTCCTGGGCTACTATACAGTCTCAAAGGTAACGTAACCAATCTGGCGAATTTCAATTTCAAATGTAACATGCTATATTTGACCCTGTAACTTCCCAAAACACCATAAAACATATACATAGGAGGTACTGTTTTACACGTGAGACTTTGCTGAATACAAATGTGTATTTTATTACAGTAAAAGTAAACGGTATTATGACATTGACAGTTAAAATGTCATGTAGAACAAAAAAAATAACATTTCTTATTTTCTCCCTTTTTTTTAATACTAAATTATGTTTTATAGGTAAATATTTGATATTAAATGGAAGCCCTGTTTCCCCTGAATAAAATGATATATAATAAGGGTGGGTGCATTTAATATGAAAGAGGTGAATTACGGTTGGACAGACATATAGCGCAAATGCCAGGTTTTGTTTACGTTTTGTTTTGTTCACAACGTGTACATTTGGCTCAGTCCTTAACCCCTTAACGACGAGTGACGGACAAGGTCCGTCACTCAGGGGAAACCCTTAATGACGAGTGACGGACCTCGTCCGTCACGCGGTAAAATTAACCCCAGATCGCCGCTATCGTGGGGTTAATGGTGCTCCGGTCTGCCTCTGTATTAGAGGCAGACCGAGAGCACCGGATCGGGCTGTCCCAGCTCATGTGCCCGCTCTGACAGCATGTCAGAGTGGGCACATGTGCTCAGTATACTCACCTCCGTCTCCCTGCACTTCCGGGTTCACTGTGAAGTGCAGGGAGACGGATCAGTGCTGATCCTGCCCCCTGGTGGAAAAAAACAAAGTTAAATTAAAATCCCACCCCCCTTTACCCATTTTAATAAAAAATTAACCCCTTCCCTGCCAATTGATCACTGACTACAGTGATCAATTGGAAGGGATTACATTTTACTATGATCTGATTTATTTATTTTTAACCCCTGAGGGTTAATTCTTTTTTTTTTTTTTTTTTTTTTTAACCCTCAGGGGTTACATTTATTTTATTAATTAATTTAAATATTTTAAAATTATTAATTTAGCTAGCTGGGGAGGGTGGAAGTTAGTGGGGAATTGGGGGATTTAGTGTTAGGCTAACCAGGGGTTAACGTTAAAGTTTTAAAATAAGCTTTAAAAAATTAAGTTAAAAAAAGTTTTGTAATAACGTTTAAGTAAAAAATACCCCTTCCCTGCCAGTCGATCACTGCCTACAGTGATCAAAATACAGATCACAGTATTATACTGTGATCTAATTTTTTTTAACCCCCTGACGATTAACTTTTATTTATTTTTTAACCCTCAGGGGTTAAATTTATTTAATTAACTAATTTAAATATTGTATAATTAAATATTTTGATAGCTGGGGTGGGTGGGAGTTATAGGAAAATGGGGAATTTACTGTTAGTGCTGCTTACCGCTAGTTAGGGGTTAACGGTAAAAAAAAAGCTTAGAAAAATGTTAAATCTGTAAAAAAAAGTTTTACGAAACTTTAGGAAACTTTACAAAAATTAATAAGCAAAACAAAAGTTTTAAAAATCGTTTTAAAAAGTAAAAAAGTTTTAAAAAGTTAAAAAATACATTTTAATAACGCTCATTACCACTACACCTGGTACAAGCTAGCGGAAAAATGATCCCACGCTAACGTTCAAAATATGCCTTTTGAAATACCCTGGGATGTCTTCTTTAAGAAATGGTATGGCTTTATGGGGTATTTGGATTATATAGCCTGGTAAAATACTCTAAAATGGGACATGGGCACAGCGTAAAAATTTAAAGTTTGGAGAAAAAAAAAATGGAATGGCTGTGTCCCAAATGTGCCCCTCCGATGTCCACATATACATGGCAAAGGTACATACGGGGGTATTTTTGTACTCAGCAGACATAGCTGAGCAACATATGAAGTATTATACAGTGGTAGTACACATATGGTTTGCAAAATATACTGTGCAAACTCACTTTGTGTGTCAAAAAGGCAGAAAAAACTCTTATTACCACTACACTTGGTACACGCTAGCGGAAAAATGATCCCACGCTAAGGTTCAAAATATGCCTTTTGAAATACCCTGGGGTGTCTACTTTAAGAAATGGTAGGCCTTTGTGGGGTAGTTTGAATTTAAAACCTGCAAAGATGCTTGGAAATTGCACATAGGCCCAGCGTCAAAGTTCGGTAAAAACTGATATGGCTTGGTCTCCTATATGGCACTGTAGCTTCACGAAATAGTGCCAAAGACATTCATTGGGGATGTCTTTTTACTCAGAAGACTTAGCTGAGCATAATTTGGGGGGTTTGAACTTAGTGGCACATATGAAATATGCAAAAATGCAATCCGTATGTAAAAAAAAAATGCCCAAAATATTTTTTTTACCACATACTTTGGCATATATTGGTGGAAATATGGGGGCATGCTAAGGCACAATATGCACCTTATGAGATACCCTGGAGTGTCTACTTTTACAAATGGTAGGCCTTTGTGGGGTTTTTATGAACCGTCAAACTGTTATAATACCCCAAATGGAAGCATAGGCTCATTAAATCCGTCTCTCAAAATTCTACTGTGAATACTGAAAAGGGCAGGTCTCCTGTATGGCACTGTAGCTTCACGAAATAGTGCCAAAGACATACAATGGGGGTGTCCTTTTACTCAGAAGACTTAGCTGAGCATAATTTGGGGGGATTGAACTTAGTGGCATATATGAAATATACAAAATGCCCAGCAAAAATGCAATCCGTATGTAAAAAATGCCCAAAATAATTTTTTACCACATACTTTGGCATATATTGGTGAAATAATGGGGGCATGTTAAGGCACAATATGCACCTTATGAGATACCTTGGAGTGTCTACTTTTACAAATGGTAGGCCTTTGTGGTTTTTTTTTTTTAACAGTCAAACTACTATAATACCCCAAATGGAAGCATAGGCTCATTAAATCAGTCTCTCAAAATTCGACTGTGAATACTGAAAAGGACAGGTCTCCTATATGGCACTGTAGCTTCACAAAATAGTGCCATAGACATACAATGGGGGTGTCATTTTACTCAGCAGATGTAACTGAATACAAAATAAAACTTTGTACAGGAATAGCACACACCAACTTTACAAAATACACATGAGAAGTTCTTTGTTATAAGTTTGTGTGCCAAAACCCCCCAAAAATAAAATTTTACTCCAATATTTAGCAGAGGTTGGCGGTGAAATGGCTACGTAGAAAGTGTCAAAACAACCTTAGGTAAATAGCCTGTGGTGTCTACTTTATTTAAATATATACTTTTGTGTGGAAATTTTGTTTTCTTTTATGGCTATTAAGCTTACAAGACAAACATACCAAATTCTAAAATCACTCCACATTAAAAGTTTTTTTTACTCCTTGTGCTTTGTGACCTGTAACTACCAAAAAAAACTTAAAATCCCAGACACATTATATATTCTGTAAATCAGAACAACTAAATTAATTTGTTTTTAATTACTTTCCTTAACCTGCACTAATTGTGCACACATTATTATTGCAAAAACTGTAAAAAAAAAATCAAAATGTTTAATTTTTTTTTGCATTTTTCTGTATTTTTTCAATAATAAATAAGCATTTATGTATATATATGTTACATCAAATTAACCCCTTAAGGACACATGACATGTCTGACACGTCATGATTCCCTTTTATTCCAGAAGTTTGGTCCTTAAGGGGTTAAAGCCCTTTCTGTCCTTTAAAAAACGGTATATAATATGCGTCGGTGCAATAAATTAGTAAAATGCAAATTGCAGTTGAACGCAAACAGCAAAAAATGCAAAAAATGACGTCATTAAGTGAAAGACAAGCTTCTGAAGCTCTGTCCTTAAGGGGTTAATAAGAGTAAAAATAAAATTAAACGAAAACATTCGCATATTTTACAAAAGGATGAGGTACTAAGAAACATCATCCCTGAAAAAAAAAAAAAAATGTATTCATGGGAGCCACAAGCCTGAAAACCTTTCACACCAAAAACTACAATAAGAAACCTAAAAAAAAATACAAAAAAACTCCATATCAAACGCAGTGATATTAGAAAATTATTAGGCAGAAGCTGGATTAACTACGTTTTTAATTTAAAAACCTTAGAGCTGGATGACCTTAAATGCAGAATTTGATCTTTTAATTTCCTCTGAAAAAACTTTGTATTTGTTGTTGTATTTAAAAAGAAATGTGTGTATATATTATGGCTTGACTATGGTGTATGTATTTGTGTTTAGCAATGTATTAACTATCCACTTACTTCAGGTGGAAGGGTTTTTCATCCACACTTTTCCCCACCACAACTCTTTTTTGGTATGTACTTTACAAGTATTGCCAAGCCAGTAACCAACCTCATGCTGATGAGTTGTATTAACAACGAAACAGCTGTCCATGAGTGGTTCACTGGCTTTGCTCTATACAACAGCTTTGAAACACAACTCAGGCAGAGGAGCAGACACATACTCCAAGGAATCCGTGTATAAAGTGGAATTATGAGACAAAAATGTAATTCTTTGTTGAGCGCATTTACATATGCCTACCCAGAATCCCTTCCAGTAGTGAGAGCATTGTTCAAGTGAGATTTTTGTGGGAAAAGCAAGTCTTATGGCTTGACTGGTGTGTGTATTTGGGTTTAGCAATGTATTAACTGTATATATATATATATATATATATATATATATATGTTTTTCATGTATTTAATTTTTACCTATATTTTTATCCATGGGCCTGTTTTCTAAAGACTATAGTTAGACCTGCTTTTTCTTTATATCTTCCATTTTTATTCTGCCTTTCCCTTTTTAACTTGGCTTTTGTTTTTATGCTTTGCACAGTTTTGAAGGACTTTTTTTGACCTAATCCAGCCCTTGTAGCCCATTTTATTTCTCTTTTTCTAAATGGCCACCACAGTCTCACGTGACCTGCGATTTTGCCCGACTCCTTCCAGCACTAGTTTTGGTCTGCTTCACGTTAGGGCTCTCCTAAATCCCCTCAGCCTACACTACCCAAGGACCCTTTCGATTCTCATTTTCATCAAGTGATGCAACGCATTTTTACATTCTTTATTTTTGTTGGGCAAACATAGGCTTATAATCTTGTCAACAACATGTCATAAGGCTATTGCAATAAACATATGGAACAGGTCAGAAGTACTGCACGTTGCTTTTTAAGAAATGATTGAACTGGTCAAGGAGGTAATCGGCTTAGTTTTCGGGTGGGTCCCTTGCTTAAAATCACTCAAGGCGGTAGTTTAACAGTAGGGAGGTTGCTAAGGGATAGTCGGCTATGTCCATCAATTGTTAAACCTTCAACTACATCTATAAAAATACATAAATAATTTGCCTAATGGTGATACACACCGTCAAAATTTGGGATGCTGTCAGCAGGCCGCGGTGTAGTCAGCTAGTGTGGAGGGAAATACGCCTTTTGGGACTGAGAGAGCATCAGCTTACAGAGCCAGGGTAAAATAATTATCTGGTGTTAACTAAAAATAAACGGTACAGTGATATAGAAAAAAAATCTCAGAAGGTACACACAGGTTTATAGAGTAAACTAGGTTGAGTGATATCGCTCTTCATGCTGGTAAGTCACTGGATCTCGAAGCCATTGCTCTGGGCATGAACAAAGTGATTCGTTCAACCGACCAAGAAGGGTGCCGCCCCGCCGAGAAGGATTGGGCTAGTATTCCAGTTCCTGAAGGCCCAGATTTTTTAACTTTTAGTTTAGCCGTCTTTTTTGCCCTCCACCACCCGTTGTGTGGCTTTCCTCTCATATATGTAGGTTTTCCATTACCCCAGTAATACACTTTACTCAGATTATTAGCACTTACATAGTCACATGATCATATAATTGACCATTTTAACCTCAATATTTAAATTTTCACTTGTGTGTTACCTTACCTAACCCAGAATGCCATGTATTGTGTAATTTCATTTGGGAAAGCCTTTTGTAAGGAGAAGCGTGTTGTGGATTACTTTTGCTTGTTTCTATTTGTTTTACAGCAAAGTATTTTTTTGGCTTATACACTTTTGGTGTTGCCATATTTTTTATTTTTTTTGCTACTTTATCATTATTCCTACTTTCAATCCTGGCAACCTAACATCTGGACAAATAATCCATGGTGGGGATTATACCACCAACTCTACACTTGTAGAGCTGTTTTGGCTACTCTTACAATTGTAATTAACGCTCCAACTATTATTTACTGTTTTAGCTAAGCAGAGAGCACTACGTTGTTTTCTTTTGTTTTTTTTATCGTCCTTACTCTACTGGATAGAACCACATACTATCTTGCTAGAACTTAAGTGTAGCTCTGTCAAATTAAACAATAATTTGTTTTATTCACTAGACTTTTTGATTTCAGCCAGTTCGTTTGAGAGATCTGTATATTTAATTCTCATTCCCATTTTTTTATTATTGAATGTGAAATATCCTAAAGCTCATCCATAAACAACTTTCTAAATGTAGAAATATGCGTTTTTAGTTTTTTCCCCGGTCAGTCTCTAAACCCAAAACTTGCTTTGTTGGTGTTAAAATCAAAAATATTTGCAAATAAGATTTAGTTTGTAAATATAAAAACCTTGCCTCTTGGTAAGCCTGTCTTTTTCTGTCTCTGTTCAAATTATATTATTTAATATCAGATCTTTAATCTGATGTAGCCCAGTCTCTTCCCATTTATCTATATTAATGTCAGTTATATTAAACTTCAGAATTGTGATGGCTAAAGGAGTGATCATTTAAAAAAAAGATTTTTCAATGTAAATCAAATTTGTAAGAAGTCTTTCATGACTCTAGAGTTGATGTGACTATTTTTTTTTCTATTCGTTTGTTTGCCATAAAAGATCTATTAACTCATTTTGTTTGTATTAGGACTTCTTAAGATTCTCTATTTAATATCTCCATTACCTGAGCAATTTTGATAGCTTTAATATTAGAGAAGCACTTTATGATTTATCAAGAAAAAGGAGACGTCATTCATTAACTATATTATATCCTATTATCGTATCCAGCTGCTCTTCCAGAGGTGATGAGTCAGTCTGTGACAACCTACGGGTTGGTGTGCGTGGAGAGGAACTACGTTGCAGTGGAACACTTTGCAAACACGACTCGTGATACGGGAACCTGGGAGACCCGTGAAGGCACAGGTGCCTTAATTTATGAAGAAAACAGAGAAGCCAGAACGGAGCATGCAGGAAACGGTGTCAGGTTGTTCGATGGTCAGGGGTGGTGGCAAAGAAGCAAGGCCAAGGGTCAAGCCAACGGACACAAGGCAACAGATCCACAAATAGAGAGCAGGGATCTGTACTTGAACCCATTCTCTCTAATATTTTTATTAGTGATATTGCAGAAGGTCTTGATGGCAAGGTATGTCTTTTTGCTGATGATACTAAGATATGTAACGGGGTTGATGTTCCAGGAGGGATAAGCCAAATGGCATATGATTTAGGTAAACTAGAAAAATGGTCAGAGTTGTGGCAACTGACATTTAACGTGGATAAGTGCAAGATAATGCATCTTGGACGGAAAAACCCAAGGGCAGAGTACAGAATATTTGATAGAGTCCTAACCTCAACATCTGAGGAAAGGGATTTAGGGGTGATTATTTCTGATGACTTAAAGGTAGGCAGACAATGTAATAGAGCAGCAGGAAATGCTAGCAAAATGCTTGGTTGTATAGGGAGAGGTATTAGCAGTAGAAAGAGGGAAGTGCTCATGCCATTGTACAGAACACTAGTGAGACCTCACTTGGAGTATTGTACGCAGTACTGAAGACCGTATCTTCAGAAGGATATTGATACCTTAGAGCGAGTTCAGAGAAGGGCTACTAAACTGGTTCATGGATTGCAGGATAAAACGTACCAGTAAAGGTTAAAGGATCTTAACATGTATAGCTTGGAGGAAAAACGAGATAGGGGGGTATGATAGAAACATTTAAATACATAAAGGGAATCAACACAGTAAAGGAGGAGACCATATTTAAAAGAAGAAAAACTACCACAACAAGACACATAGTCTTAAATTAGAGGGGCAAATGTTTAAAACTAATATCAGGAAGTATTACTTTACTGAGAGGGTAGTGGATGCATGGAATACCCTTCGAGCTGAAGTGGTAGAGGTTAACACAGTCAAGGAGTTTAAGCATACGTGGGATAGGCATAAGGCTATCCTAACTATAAGATTAGGCCAGGGACTAATGAAAGTATTTAGAAAATTGGGCAGACTAGATGGGCCGAATGGTTCTTATCTGCCGTCACATTCTATGATGTCAGAAACCAAGGGTCAGAGTCAAGCAATAGGTCAGAAGCCAAGAAGTATTATTGGGAATTCAGGAACAAGGGTCAGGATCATAAACACAGAAAGCGAAGAACCAGAACAACCAACCACTTACCAAGTGCCGTGCTTGGCTATTTAAAGGGGAGGCCAGTCGTGTGACTGGCCCTCACCCACTTGCAGTTGCAGCCCCTCCCCAGAGGGCACCATGCCACAGACTCTGCTCATTTACAGGACTGCCCTCATGCCTCAGTGGCCCCTTATGAAGCTCAACACTGAATGCCAGACCTGGGAGGACAAGAGGCAGGGGCCAGAGGCCCCTAGCACACCGCAAGAGCGCCGGGAGGAAGCAGGGGGGAGGCTGAGAAAGGGCCCCATTGATGCATTAAAGCGTAATTCCACAAAGCGTGTTCAATTTAATTTCCATCTCTCCCTGCAATATTAAGGCCTTATTCCACAAAGCATCTTACACATCGGAAGCAACTTCATCTCCACTTCTCCGTGCAATGTTAAAGCAAAATTCCACATACCAACAGAAAGAAAATCACTTAATTTCAACCTCTTCCTAAAATGTTCTGGCACTCGGTTCCATGCACAAAGAAGCTGCCCAATGCTTTCTCTGTTGGCAGAGAGGACAAGGAGTCCCTGTTTAAACTGTTTGCACTAAGTGCATAATATCCAGTGCCCGTATTGTGATTAGATCTGCATTTAGCAGAGAAATAGGCTTGTAGCTAGCGTAGTTTGTGGGGTTCTTACCGTGCTTCGGAATAACTGTTGTGTACGTCGAAAGAGTGTTTCTTGGCAGTTGCCTTCTCTCAATTAGGGAATTCAGACCCTCCATCCACTTGGGTAACAGTCACTAAATTTTAAATAGTATTTCAAGGGTAGGTCATTCATTAGTCTGGGATAGTTTCAATGCTTCCTGTAACTCAGATAATGTCACAGGGTAATCAAGTTCATCTGCTGTCTCAGTAGGGACAGTTCTAGTTATGTGTGCAGTTAGATAATCTGACATATTCAGACATCCCCAAGCACCAGTACTCAGGGTGGCATTTCAGATGGCCCAACAGAGACTCATGCAATAATAACTATCTTGTCATCAATTCACTCCATAAATGAGAAACTGATTAGAGCCTATGGGGGAAGTCCTAATGCAAGCATGGCGCTCGCCACGCATGTGCATTAGTTCCCCCCTGCCGGCTGGCTGACATTGGCAGAGGAGGAGCCTGAATCAGCACCGAAGTGACAGAAGTTTTTTAACCCCTTCAGCATCATTTATTGACTAGATTGAACAGCTAAGGAAATAATTCTCCCCTCTTTGCCATTCTGTTTCTCAACCACTCATAGATCATGCCTTTCCTACCCTTCAGATATTCTCCCCGGCTACTGACCAAGAGGTGGCTGCTCTTCTTTTTTCCTCTCGCCCCACCACTTGCCCGCTCGAGCCTGTCCCATCTCACCTTATTAGATCTCTCTCCACTTGTCTCGTGCCTTCCTTAACGCACATCTTCAACTGCTCTCTCTCTTCTGGCATTGTCCCTGCTGACCTTAAACATGCCACTGTAGTACCTATACTAAAAAAAATCCCACTCTACTGAGACTGCGCTTATCAAAGTTACTAACGACCTAATCGCAGCTAAATCCAAAGGCCACTACTCCATACTAATTCTTCTTGACCTCTCAGCGGCCTTTGACACCGTTGATCATGCTCTCCTTCTTCAAACTCTTCAATCGCTTGGTCTCTGTGACTCTGTCCTCTTGCGGCGTTCCTCTTATCTCTCCCAACCCTCATTCAGTGTCTCTTTTTCTAATGATACCTCCTCCCCTCGTCCTGTCTTGGTTGGAGTCCCCCAAGGCTCCGTCCTTGGTCCCCTTCTATTTTCTCTTCATACTGCCTCTCTTGGCAAACTTATTACCTATTTTGGATTCCACTACCACATGTACGCTGATGACACACAGTTATATCTCTCCTCCCCTGACCTCTCCCCTGCCGTCCTGCAACGTGTCACTGCTTGCCTTTCTTCCATCTCTGACTGGATGTCCTCCCACTTTCTGACACTCAATCTCTCTAAAACTGAGCTCCTTGTCTTTCCTCCTCCTAATACTGATCCTCTTCTTTCACTCTCCCTTCAAGTTTGCGGTACCCACATCAGTCCATCCTTGCAAGCGCGCTGTCTTGGCGTCATACTTGATTCTGGCCTCTCCTTTAAGCCTCACATCCAGCATGTTGTCAAATCCTGTAGATTCCATCTTAAAAACATAGCCTGCATCCGCCCCTTTCTTGCACCAGATACTACCAAGGAGCTTGTCCATGCTCTAGTAATTTCCCGCCTGGATTATTGTAACCCTCTCCTGATTGGTCTTCCCAAAAGCCGTACTGCACCGCTACAGTCCGTAATGAACGCTGCTGCCAGACTGATTTTCCTCTCTAGTCGGTTCTCTCACACCTCACCCCTCTGCCAGTCCTTACATTGGCTTCCTGTATGCTATAGGAGTCAATTCAAGGTACTAATTCACACCTATAAAGCACTGAACAACTCTAGCCCCTCTTATATCTCCTCACAGATCCATAGGTATGTCCCTTCTCGGTCTCTCCGCTCTGCCCGTGACCACCTCCTGTCCATTGTCCGCACCCGTACGGCCAACTCACGCTTGCAGGACTTCTCGTGGGTGGCTACCTTCCTATGGAATAGCCTGCCTACCGCCATCAGACTCTCCCCTAGTCTTGCATCTTTTAAGCAGTGCCTTAAAACCCATCTCTTTAGGAAAGCTTATGGCTTCCAAGACTAACCCCTACCTCACATACTTGTCTCTTGCTCTCTCCTAAAGGGCAGCCCACCTTATTTAATTGCAAATTCCTGTCCTAATGTGTTTTACACCCCACCTCCTATAGACTGTAAGCTCGTTTGAGCAGGGTCCTCTTCCATCTATTGTTCCCGTAAGTGTTTTGGAATTGTCCTATTTATAGTTAAATCCCCTCTCATAATATTGTAAAGCGCTACGGAATCTGTTGGCGCTATATAAATGGCAATAATAATAATAATAATAATGTGAGGGCGCAAGGAAAGCCCCTATAGGGAGCTATAGTGCTGGGAAAACAACTGTTTTCTTAGCACTATGGTTTCCCTTTAACACAAGTGAAGTAATCTTTCAGTAGTTTTAAACACTGCTTATTTATTCTCCCCACTCTCCAACATTTTGATTTAGTTAATTTTATTAGGGTTTTTTTGAGGATTTTTCATCATCGTAGAAGAAGCAAGGAAGGAGTGTCAGGGTAGAGCTGCAGTTCTTAGCCATGTAAAGTACTGCAGTTCTCTTTAAACTGTTTTGCAGGGACAGATAATTTTAGAAATGTATTAGAAAACCAAAATGCCTTTTGAATAAGAAAGAAATATATTTTTTGGTAATTTTAACCACTGCAAATGTATTCCCTATATTCTTCATCAATTTGGCTAAGTTAATTGCATTTCTTGGATTCTTTCTTTTTGGATTTGTTTCATAGTAGAAGATGAAGGAACTTATTGGTAGTTTAAGATAGGGGGGCTTAGCCCTGTAAATAAATACACACAATATTTATACATATGCATAATAAATATATTTATATAAATAAATATATATATATATATATATATGTTAAGGCTTTGCCTGTAGTTGTGGGAGTGGCCTATAAAAGGGACTCCCCCCTTTCCTACCCTACCGTCAATGGTCTGGTGATCTGTATGCTGCTACTTCCGGTGCATGCAGCCCACCATCTTACAACTTATTTGTCCACATGAAACTACGGCTGTCTCCTGCTTTGCTGTTGACTCTTGTTTCCTGCACTGCCCTTTTTTGTTCATCCCAGGATCCCCTATTGCAGGCTCCGCTGCTGCAATCTGCTCCTGCTTCAATCTTCCGTGCAGCAAACTGACCCAGAAGCTGCTGGTGACCTCCGACCCTGTGGACAGGCAGTCGCGTTGGTGCCACAGCGTCATCACGTTTGATTCTATTCACTTTCATTTATTCGTTTACTGTGATTGTTCATTTTAATTTGTGGTTTTCTAACCATTCGAATGCTAGCCTCAGGTCTCTTTCATGGAAAGCTTTCAGGCTATACGCCTACACGGATCCAACCCGTTCGGCTCTTTCCAAATACGAACGGCTGCTTAGGCTTAGACATACTGATACACACAGACATACATACTGACACACACAGAGACATACAAACTGACACACACACACATACATACTGACACAGACATACATACTGACACACACACAGACATACAAACTGACACACACACAGACAGACACTCTTCAGTTTCCTACCTTTGCAAGAGGCTACCGTCCCTGGGGTCCAGTGTGCTGGCTGGGTTGGTTGGGAGTTGAGGGTCTGGCTCTCCTTGCTCCCCCTCCTCACTGGATCCTGGCTCAGCTCCCCGTGTGACTCATTATCTTTGAGGTTGGAGGAAGTGATTTGCGGACGTCACTTCCTCCCATGCAGCCGTTAAGCAAGGGGCCTGGTTGCGCTGTTAAAGGGCCACAGCGCTGACCGGACCTCTGCTGAAACATGCTCACCGGGTGGCCCTAAGTGTATGGGCCACCGGGTGGGTCCGCTTAGTAGGCGGGCCCAGGTGCAGCCGCAATATCAGCACCGCGGGCCCATTAGGGAAATCATTTTTTTACTTTTTTTTTTTTTATGCGGGCAGTGGGGCCACGGGGCAGCTCCTGGGCCCCCCAGGAGTAACTGGGCCTGGGGCAGCTGCCCCGTTTGCCCAGCGTTAAAGATGGCTGTGTAGACGCACAAAAGCATTTGCATGATTCAACCATAAGTTCAGGTTAGGTTATGCGGGCACGAAAGCTCTATGGTGGTATAGAGCGTTCATGTCTTAATATTCACTTGCATGAATTATGGTTTTTTTCGGCGAGGCATTCGTTTATTTAAAAAAAAAAAACAAATCCCTGCGAGGTTCACAAGCTATGAATCAATACAAACAACATACTTTCGCACCTTTTTCATATGAACGTCTGTTATAGTACTCATTATACAATACTAATCACGCTCATTTTGCATGAACAGCATAGGAAGATATTTGGCTTGTGGCCAGGGCCGGTGCAAGGATTCTTGCCGCCCTAGGCAACAATCCATTTTGCCTCCCCCTCATGAATGCAGCTACATTCCCTTTAGATGTTTATTCACTGTAATTCAGAGTTTAGTGAAGAGACATTTAAGGCAAGAGATGCACTGAGTATTCATTAAAGGGAAACTATAGTGCCAGGAAAACAAACTTGTTATCCTGGCACTATAGCTTCCCCCTCTGTCAAGCGCACCCCCCTTGTGGTGCAAAAGGGGTTAAAACCCCTTCTGTCACTTACCTGGGTCCAGCACCAATGTCTTTCGTGCTGGCTTGGGTCCGCCTTCGCTCCTTAAGGGCCGCGCTCGCAGTGGTATTTCCATGACACTAGGTTTTGCGCGACGCTGGACGTCTCCATGCATAGCCACTAGAGGAGTTAACGTTAACCCAGGACAGTAAATATTTCCGTTTCTTAACAATTGCAATAATTACATTTGCAGTGTCACTTACACAATCTCACTGGCATACACACTTACACACTCTAACACATACACATTCTCACTGACCTACACATTGTCACTTGCACACTCTCACTAACACACACTCCCTCATACACAGTGTCATCTACACACTCTTACTAACACCACACAGTGTCACTTGCACACTCACACACAGAGGCGGCTCTCTAATTAGGCGGTTTAGGCGGCCGCCTAAGGCCTCGCGCTGGCTGGGGCCTCGCGACCGCCTAAACCGCCTGTGGGCAGAGTGTGTCAGGTCCTCGGTCAGTGACCGAGGACCTGACACCAGGAGGGGGCCCGGCGGCTTGCCCGGTATGCCGCCGGGTGCGAGGCCCCTCCTGGCTGCCCGGCCACCATCGCAGACACTGGTCTGCAGCTCCGCAGTGTGCAGAGCTGCAGACCATGTGACTCGCGAGAATTGGCCAATCAGAGCGTTGCCGCGGGTTACCATGGCAACGCTCTGAAATCTCGCGAGACTACACGGTCTGCAGCTCCTCAGAGCTGCAGACCGGGAGCAGTGGCCACCGGACCACCAGGGAAATCAAGGTAGGCTCACCATCACCCCCCACAACACTCAGCCTCACCCCCCCAGTCACCATCACCACACTCAGCCTTACCCTCAGCCTCACCACCCCCACCACCATCACCCCCACCACCCTCAGCCTCACCACCCCTAGCCCCACCACCATCACCCCCCACCACCCCTAGCCCCCACCACCACCCCACCACCCTCAGCATCACCCCCCTCAGCCTCACCCCCAGCCCCCCTCAGCCTCACCTCCCACCACCCTCAGCCTCACTACCCCTAGCCCCCACCAGCCTCACCCTCCTACCACCCTCACCATCACCCCCACCACCCTCAGCCTCACCACCCTCACCATCACCCCCCACCACCCTCAGCCTCACCCCCCTCAGTCTCACCCCCAGCCCCCCTCAGCCTCACCCCCCACCCACCTCAGCATCACCCCACTAAACATCACCCCCCTCAGCCTCACCCCACCCCCTCAGCCTCACCCCCCACCCCCACCCCCCTCAGCCTCACCCCCACCCCCACCCCCCTCACCATCACCCCCACCACTCTCAGCATCACCCCCCACCACCTTCAGCATCACCCCCCTCACCACCCTCAGCATCACCCCCCTCACCACCCTCAGCATCACCCCCCACCACCCTCAGCATCACCCCCCACCACCCACCACCCTCAGCATCACCCCCCCACCACCCTCAGCATCACCTCCCCCCACCACCCTCAGCATCACCTCCCCCCACCACCCTCAGCCTCACCCCCACCACCCTCACCATCACCTCCCCCCACCACCCTCACCATCACCCCACCACCCTCAGCCTCATCACCCCCCACCACCCTCAGCCTCACCACCCCTAGCCCCCACCACCCTCACCACCACCCCCACCACCCTCAGCCTCACCCCCACCAACCTCACCATCACCTCCCCCCACCAACCTCACCATCACCTCCCCCCACCACCCTCACCATCACCTCCCCCCACCACCCTCACCATCACCTCCCCCCACCACCCTCACCATCACCTCCCCCCACCACCCTCAGCCCCCACCACCCTCACCCCCCTCAGTCTCACCCCCAGCCCCCCTCAGCCTCACCCCCACCCCCCTCAGCCTCACCCCCCACAGCCTCACCCCCACCCCCTCAGCATCACCTCCCCCCACCACCCTCAGCCTCACCCCCACCACCCTCACCATCACCTCCCCCCACCACCCTCACCATCACCCCCACCACCCTCAGCCTCATCACCCCCCACCACCCTCAGCCTCACCACCCCTAGCCCCCACCACCCCTAGCCCCCACCACCCTCACCACCACCCCCACCACCCTCAGCCTCACCCCCACCAACCTCACCATCACCCCCCCCCACCAACCTCACCATCACCTGCCCCACCACCCTCACCATCACCTCCCCCACCACCCTCACCATCACCTCCCCCCACCACCCTCACCATCACCTCCCCCCACCACCCTCACCATCACCTCCCACCACCACCCTCACCATCACCCCCACCACCCTCAGCCTCACCACCCCCCACCACCCTCACCATCACCCCCACCACCCTCAGCCCCCACCACCCTCACCCCCCTCAGTCTCACCCCCAGCCCCCCTCAGCCTCACCCCCACCCCCCTCAGCCTCACCCCCCACAGCCTCACCCCCACCCCCTCAGCCTCACCCCCCACCACCCTCACCATCACCCCACCACCCTCACCCCCTTCACCATCACCCCACCCACCTCAGCATCACCCCCCTCAGCATCACCCCCCACCCCCCTCAGCCTCACCCCCACCCCCACCCCCCTCACCATCACCCCCACCACTCTCAGCATCACCCCCCACCACCTTCAGCATCACCCCCCTCAGTCTCACCCCCAGCCCCCCTCAGCCTCACCCCCACCCCCCTCAGCCTCACCCCCCACCCCCCTCAGCCTCACCCCCACCCCACCCCCCTCACCATCACCCCCACCACTCTCAGCATCAACCCCCACCACCTTCAGCATCACCCCCCTCACCACCCTCAGCATCACCCCCCACCACCCTCAGCATCACCCCCCACCACCCTCAGCATCACCCCTCACCACCCACCACCCTCAGCATCACCCCCCACCACCCTCAGCATCATACCCCACCACCCTCAGCATCACACCCCCCACCACCCTCAGCATCACACCCCCACCACCCTCAGCATCACGCCCCCCACCACCCTCAGCATCACACCCCCCACCACCCTCAGCATCACACCCCCCACCACCCTCAGCATCACACCCCTCACCACCCTCAGCATCACACCCCTCACCACCCTCAGCATCACACCCCCACCACCCTCAGCCTCACCTCCCCCACCACCCTCAGCCTCACCCCCCACCACCCTCAGCCTCACCCCCCCACCACCCTCAGCCTCTCCCCCCCACCACCCTCAGCCTCACCCCCCACCACCCTCAGCATCACCCCCCACCACCCTCAGCATCACCCCCCCACCACCCTCAGCATCACCCCCCCCACCCTCAGCATCACCCCCCACCACCCTCAGCATCACCCCCCACCACCACCCGCAGCATCACCCCCCACCAACACCCGCAGAATCACCCCCCACCACCACCCTCAGCATCATCCCCCACCACCACCCTCAGCATCACCCCCCCCCACCACCCTCAGCATCACCCCCCCCCACCACCCTCAGCATCACCCCCCACCACCACCCTCAGCATCACCCCCCCACCACCCTCAGCATAACCCTCCCACCACCCTCAGCCTCACCCCCTCTCACTCTCACATTACCCTCACTCTCACATTATCCCCCCTCTCACTCTCACATTACCCCCCCCCCCCGCTCCCTCTCACCATCAACCCCCCGCTCCCTCTCACCATCAACCCCCCGCTCCCTCTCACCATCAATCCCCCCTCACCATCACCCCCCCCTCACCATCACCCCCCCTCTCACCATCACCCCCCCTCTCACCATCACCCCCACACCATCACCCCCTCTCACCATTACCCACCTCTCCCCCCCCTCCCCATACACACAACACACTTCAAGCAGCTACCCCATACACATAGGGTCTCAGACAAAAACGCAAACATGTTCAGAGACATACATTCACACACACAAGGACACTCTCAGGCACATACACAGGTCGACAGTGCATCAATGTGTATATGTGACACTTTTTTTTGTTAGTGGGGCCTCATGTTTGCGTTTCGCCTAAGGCCTCATAAAGTCTAGAGCCGCCTCTGCTCACACACGGTGTCACTTGCACACTCTCACACACACAGACACACACAGTGTCACTTGCACATTCTCCCTAACACACACACAGTCAGTCAAACACAAACTCACACCACTCTACATATAGTCACACTTTATTTACACACACAAACACAGTAATTTAACACACACACACCAATTTACAAACATTCATACTATGAGCAATCCCCCATGCCATACCTGGGTGCTGTGAAGAGTTCCAGGCAGCAGGATCCAGGATGTTATTTTTCTTGCTGCTGGGGGAGCAGGAGAGCCGTGCACTGTGAGCACAGTCTGCGTCCTGTTCCTCTCTGAGTGCTTCCTGTGTTCACAGGAAGGCGGCAGCCGGGATACCAGTTCATGTCTCGGCTTCCCCCTGCCTGCAGGAAGCAGAGTGCTCTGCTCGGGGGTGCTGGGGTTACAGTAAACCCCACTCCCTGAGCAGGTAATTTACAGCAGAGGGAGCCCAGCAGCTGAATGGCTGCGCTGGGGGGTGGCTAAGGAGCCACTCACCCAGCACAGCATCCCCAGACAGCTGTAGCAGGGCAGCCCACCCGGAAACCACCCGGTGGTCGCCCCCAGAGGCCGGTGCCCCAGGCGAATGCCTTATTTGCCTTAATGGTAGCGCCGGCCCTGAACTCATGTATGTACATAGTGGGGAATCGCGATGCAGCATAATACATAAAACAATCAAATTCACCCCCCAAATAATGACAAACTACGTAGTATGGATGAAACAGGCCACAGCATTTATTATAACATATGATAATTACTGTATAACACATCCATAAAAAAATGTTTTATATTCTCTTTCTTTTACAGAACCAAAACGTTAAACATAAATAACCATAACTTAACATATAAATTAACACATAGTGGGGCGGAGCCTAACAGCCGAGACAAGCAGTCCCAATATTCCGGAGCTCCGAGGCCCAAACGAGAGAAAACTGACAAAACCCCAACTAACCGACACCCGGACCACGGCAAAAGCCCAAGACCTACATCCCAACGATATGGGACGCAAAACCGGCAAGAAAATCCCGGGGAAAAACAACCCGGGACTCACCATAGGAGACATGTGGCGGCAGGCCCGAGGCGCAAACGAAGCCAACATGGCGGCGCTCCATGGAGGCTGCTCGGACTTCTCCGATGACCTCTCAGGTGAGGAATACCTACCGACCCACACAGCAGGACGGCCCTCACCACGACCAACGCCACTCAGGACCCCACACCAGTGACGGTAGCGATCCTTAAGCAAATGCTGGCAGACCATCACAATGACATCCACAAAGAGATCGCTGCACTGAGGGGGGATCTAAAGGGGGTGACCAGCCGCCTAAATACGCTAGAAAACCGAACCGAAACGAACTCCGAAGACATAAGGGAGCTCAAACGCATGGTACAGGAGCTGCGTCTGCAACAACGCTCTCACGACTACCGCATGGCCGAAATCGAAGATGCCAGGCGACGAAACAACCTCAAACTCAGGGGGCTCCCAGAGAGCGCCACAGATGCGGGCCTACCACAGACCATCAAACGCCTGCTCGCTATGATACTACCACCGGCGCAGGCAGAGCACATTCACCCAGAAAACAGCTTCAGAATCCCCAAGTCACCAAAGGCACCCACTGGGTCTACCAGGGACACTATAATAGTTCTCCGGAAAGGTTCCGACAAGATGGCGATACTAGACGCCCTGCGGGGCAAGACGCCTCCACAGTTTGATGGCAGGACTTTAAATTTTTACGCAGACCTCTCCAGCGGCACCTTAGCTTGGAGACGGTCCCTCCAGCCACTTACCGCCCTACTCCGCCAAAAAGGCCTCAACTACCGCTGGCGACCAGCTCACACCCTCACGGTCCAACAGGGACCTGACTCGCATCAGATCCGGGACTTAAGCGACGCAGCACCACTTCTACTATCCTTAGGCCTCTCTATGGACTCCATCCAACCAAAAGGCCAGAAGAGCCAAGCTTCCCCGCAACACAGCTGGGACCCAACCAGGACCGTCCCGTTTGTCCCACAGGGCCTCACACCAGACCCATACGCCACCATCACCACTTGAACAGTGATGGACGATCACAGGGACTATCGGTTCCAATGACAAGCACGCCTGTGGTGGTTGACTTATACCGGTTTCTTCCTTATCCTTTACTTTTTCCTGGAAACCAACGTCAACACATCTCACTCACTAGATCCTTACCTATGGTTGGCATCGAGGGTACCGGGACACTTGGACAGAGCAACACCAAACCCAAGTTACGCTGGTTTAGTCACCGACCCGGTTGGACCCAATCACTCAGCTCGAGCACTGTATGCTCTCACGCTGTTCCGTACGCACTTGTTTTTTCTTTTTCCTTTCCTAAGCATGCCGCACTTCGACAAATGTGACCACCCATAGACCTAAGATTCCAGGCCAGATTGCTGTAAGCTACACGTATAGCCCGTCTGTTCCTTTTACTCAGCCAAAATTCACAAAATGTGTTACTAATTGTTCTATTTATGTTATTCTTTGATTATTTCCCATTTACATGTAAACAGCAACTCAATTCACTATCAACATGTACTAGTTTGCCTGTACTGGCATACTTTAATTATGCACCATAAATACCTTCATTAATGGGGTACTGCAAGAGTCGCCTTAACAGACTTGCTCACTTTGCTGGGCAGACTAGTGGCACTGTAACGACCAGCTCCATGGGGCTGGTGGGAACCCTGACTTACCTATCACGGCTACACTCATACTACACTCCACCCCTACACTAGCATAATGTAGTATACACAGTCACTCCACACTTCAGTAAGCTACATCGCACCCAACAACTAACTAACCTCGGAAGATCACTCATCCCCTCTCTCAATGGCATCATATACCGTAAACCGTGCGCACCTTTATGCATTCCCACTAGGAGGGAGTACACTACAGATCTCATCTGCTCGCTACCCCACTGTTGAATATAGCACACACAGGTACAGCCTCATACCCTACTTAATTTAAAGGTGTTAAGACACGCACATACCTTTATGCAGACTACAAGACGTTGAATGCCCTAGGATTGACAAGCATGTTTGGTAATGAGCATAGGTATGATCTCGCAGCCGAGACGCAGTAATTGTCTGGCAATGTAAATGTCTGTAACGTAATATGTCATAGCCTATGTATCTCTGGGCATTATACTTTATCCTACCTAGCACGCACCATGAGCATTTGAACTACCTACACCTGTTCCTATATACACGTTAAACTTATAATTTACCTAACAAATACACAACTGGGTTAACATAACCAACATATCTTGCTTAGTAACATGTTGTTATCTCTTTTGTTCGTCCGCGTATAAATGTTATAAATTTGCAATTCGTGTACCTACTAATGCTGACACTTGTGTACCGTATGACATTAGATTGGTTTTACCACGTTTAACAATGTTTAACAATATGTTTACAAGTTGTTCAAAAACAAAAAATGTGCCTGCACCTCAATGCCACGCATGTATAAATTTATGATATCGACGTGATTATGTCTGCTGTTGTGGCAGCGTATATCTTTCTGTCAAACCATGCACAATAAAAAAATAAAGAATTTAAAAAAAAAATTAACACATAGTGTCATACAGTGAACCCAACCGTCCTTGCTAATAAACTGACCATGCGCCTATGTACCACTTCCTCTCACCTCCCCCCGAAACACATCCCACTGCAAAAGAGAGAGAGCATCGGCCATCACATTGGATATGTACAGCCCTACAAGACACATTAAGCCCCAAACAGCACAGGACCAAGCACCGCAGCAAGCGTACCACCGGGGAAGAAGAAGCAGTCAATTGATAGCCTGCACCCCATCCCCCCACCCCCAAATTGTCGCAATGAAAAACCACCCACCTATCCTCGAGTTGGGGACCCCACACCTTCAAAGCCACCAGAATGGAGAAGAGCTCCAGAAAAGCCAAGTTCCGCGTGAGCCCTGACGCATGCCAGTCCTCTGGCCACGAGTCAGCACACCATTTCGAGCCAGGATGGCCCCAAAACCCACTGAGCCAGCTGCATCGGTAAACAGGTGGAGGTCAGCATTAGAGACCTCCAGGAAAGCAAAAACGTTAACCGTCAATACTATTTAGCACACAGTACCCTAGGTTTATAAGTGTACCCTTATAAACAGTCAAGAAACAACTGTGACAAGAAAAAGAAAAACCAAAGGTACAAAGTAATGTGAATCACCAAAGTGATATGTTAATAAATATAATACAAACTGGAAATATGTAGAAATATAAGAACTCAGAGTGGTATCTGCAAAAAATATGAACAATACATAGGGTAATATTGCAAAGACCACTGAGAAATATGGGTGGTAGAGAACTCACAAAAGTAAGATGAATTCAGGCATATCTCCCTCTGTAATTAGGGAACTGGACAATATGAGAAACCTCCAGCGATGAATCTCAGTATAAGTTGATGACAAATCTTCTAATGCACTCCAAACAGAGAAAAGAAAATGGATGGTGCAGAGTGTATTAAAAAATAACAATTTTATTGCATATATTGTACTTACAGTGTATCAGAGTAAAAACAGCATGTCTCCACACTGGGTGGTATTCATAAGCAGCAACTGGACCAATCAGGATACAAGATCAGGAACAGTAGTGGCAGCACCAAATAATATACAAATAAAAGTTCGGTTTAAAAACAAAATAAAACAATTCTAACGCGTTTCGTCCTTCTCTGGATTTCCTCAGGGATGTGTAGTTGTGATGGGGATGGGAGTCTTCTTAAATATCCGTCTAATAATTCTCCAAATGATCGCCACTGTGGAACGCATGGTACTTCCGCATGACGTCACTTCCGGTTTGACGAGTGTAGCGAAAAAACAGTTTCTATTGACCTTAAAAAAACCTTATATATAGATTTGCAAATATGAACAAAATAGATTATTGGACATTAAGCATATTTAGGTGGTATATAGCTGTGTATAAAGTATAATGTATAATACTGTCTATAATTTAATTCGAATGAGCAATTTGGAGTTCATCCAGTGATAATGGATATGAATATTTAAGAAGAATCGAGATTTAAGAAAATGGAAATTTTGATATAGAAATATAGAAAAATATTTAATATTTGAAGATTTAATATTTAAAGATATACAACAATTGCTATTTAAAGGTATATATATACTAGATATTTAAAGGTATATATGATCAACTGTAAATCCTCATCAAATAAATTGAGAGATAGAGATTTAGAAATATAGAAATTTCAATGTGAAGAAAAAGTTAATATTTAAAGGTATACACAATTGGTATAGATCGCCCAAAAATGCTCAAAATCTTACAAATTTGAATCATATGTTGTATGGCCTCATCCAATAGATAAGAAATATTTCTGTAATGAGAAACCACAATTAATCATCAAATATAGACAATATATAGATCAAACAATTGTGAAGAACAGGGGTAATGGGACTAAGAAAGAAAGAGAAGAAAGGGAGTTTTGAACTACTAAGAATATTTTTCTCTCAAATTAATCCTGCTAGATCTATTTCCTGGTTTAATCCAAATTTTAAAGTTTTCAAATTAAAGATCCATTGAGCCTCCTTAGTATTTAATAAAGTTTCAATATTGCCTCCTCTCCTGTTTTTCGACTTTATCTATCCCAATAACTATCAATGTGTTCCATTGGAACTGAGGACAATGGACACAATGTCTAGATACACTATGTTCTAATTTTTTATTCCTAATATTTTTGAAGTGTTCTAATAACCTTACATGTAGCTTTCTGATCGTTCGACCAATATATTGAGCTCCGCAACCGCATTGTAGTAAATAGACTACATGGGTAGTGGAGCTTTGAATAAAGGTATTAATCTGATAAGTTTGTTGAGTGTAAGTTCCCAAAAATGTATCTGTGCTCTTTTTTTGGAAGAAGCATGTGGAGCATTTTCCGCATTTGAAAAAGCCTTTTAGTATTTGGTTAGAAAAAATTTGTGTAGGTTGGGAGGAAATACTTTTATTGATGGGAAGAATACTAGGAGCTAGTTTATTTTTTAGATTATCTGCTTTTTTGTAAATTATAGTCGGATTATTTGGTAGAATATTATTAAGAAAAATATCTTTCTTTAAAATATGCCAGTGACGATTAATGATATTTTTAATCTCACGGGCTTGAGAATGGTATCTAGTAATAAAAGCGAAATTAAATTTGTTTGAATCTTCGTTCCTTTTATTTTTATTTTTATTTCTGTTTGATGAAAGTAATTGATTGCGATCACTATTAATTAGAGAAGATTCTGCTTCTTCAATCGTTTTTAAATCATATCCCTTTTCTATATATCTTTGTTTGATAATTTTAAATTGAGTTTTGAAAGTTTCTATATCTGAACAATTGCGTCTTAATCGTTTTAATTGCCCCTTTGGGACATTTTTTAACCCCTTAAGGACCAAACTTCTGGAATAAAAGGGAATCATGACGTGTCAGACACGTCATGTGTCCTTAAGGGGTTAAACACATAGAATGATGCAGGCTAGTGTGGTCTATATCAGTGTTACAGTCAGTGTTTTTAAAGTAAGTTTTTGTCTGTAAAATGTTGTTTTCTATAAAATTGTTAAATCTAGAAAATCTATCTGCGTAGAATGGCAAATAGAAGTGAAAATTAGATTATAGTCATTATTATTGATATATGAAATGAAGCTGTCTAAACTGGCTTGATCGCCGTCGCCACAGAACGAGGCTCCCCCCCAGCGTCTGACCCAAAGAAATACATCTGGATTCCCAGTGGGAGACATAAGATATAAATTAGCGAAGCTGGGGGCGAACCTCGTCCCCATGGCGACACCACATAGCTGTAAAAAATACTGGTCATTAAACCAGAAAAAATTCTTGGTAAGAACTAAGAGCATGCATTTAATTAGAAAATCAATCTGTTTTTTGGCAATAGAAGAGTGTTGTAGTAGAGGGAGGGATACTGGTGTAAAGGGAAGATACATCTACTGAGGCTAAAATATAACTAGATTTCCATGTTATAGATTGTAGATGATTTAATAAATGTTTGGTGTCCTTGATGTATGAAGGAATCTTGGATACATATGGTTGTAGAAAAAAGTCTATATAGACCGAAAGATTGCAAGAAAGTGAGTCAATACCGCTTATGATGGGACGACCTGGAGGATGTGAAATAGACTTACCGTATATACTCGAGTATAAGCCGACCCAAATATAAGCCGAGGCCCCTAATTTTACCCCCAAAAACTGGGAAAACTTATTGACTCGAGTATAAGACTAGGGTGGGAAATGCAGCAGCTACTGGTAAATTTCTAAATAAAATTAGATCCTAAAAAAATTATATTAATTGAATTTTTATTTACAGTGTGTGTATATAATGAATGCAGTGTGTGTGTATGAGTGCAGTGTGTATGGGTGCAGTGTGTGTGTATGACTGCAGTGTGTGTGTAAGAGTGCAGTGTGTGTATGAGTGCAGAGTGTGTGTATGAGTGCAGTGTGTGTGTATGAGTGCAGTGTGTGTAAGAGTGCAGTGTGTGTGTATGAGTGCAGTGTATGTACGAGTGCAGTGTGTGTGTGTGAATGCAGTGTGTATATGATTGCAGTGTGTGTATGAGTGCAGTGTGTGCAGTGTATGTATGAGTGCAGTGTGTGTGTGTGAATGCAGTGTGTGTGTATGAATGCAGTGTGTATATGAATGCAGTGTGTATATGAATGCAGTGTGAGTGCAGTGTGTGTGTGTGAATGCAGTGTGTATATGAGTGCAGTTAGTGTGTGTGAATGCAGTGTGTATATGAGTGCAGTGTGTGTGTGTGTGAGTGCAGTGTGTGTGTGTGATGCAGAGTGTGATGCAGAGCCTTGGTGGGGGGTGGGCATTTTAATATATTTTTTATTATTATTTTAATTTTTTTTGTTATATTATTTCTTTTTATTACTATTTTTATTATTATTGTATTATTATTATTTTCATTTTTTTGTTATATTATTAATTTATTTATTTTTATTACTATTATACATTTTTTTGTCCCCCCTCCCTGCTTGCTAGCGTGCCACAGGGAGGGGGGCTCCTTCCCTGGTGGTCCAGTTGGATTGGTAGTTCAGTGGGGGGGAGAGGGGGGCTGTCAGAGAGTTTACTTACCTCTCCTGCAGCTCCTGTCAGCTCCCTCCTCCTCCGCGCCGTCCGGTCAGCTCTTCTGTCAGCTCCCACTGCAAGTCCCACTGTAAGACTTACAATGGGAGCTGACCGAGGTGCTGAACGGACGGCGCGGATGAGGAGGGAGCTGACAGGAGCTGCAGGAGAGGTAAGCATAGGCGTGCGCACGGGGTGTGCCGGGTGTGCCTGGGCACACCCTAATCCCCGCGGCACGCCTATGGATTGAGTCCTGCAGGAACGGAGTTCCTGCACTTTTTTTGTGCAGGAACGCCGTTCCTGCAGGCACTTAGCTCCCCCCATGTCCCCCCTGTCATGGATGGGAGGGGGGGGGCAAGAGGTTATGGAACCCCCCCCCCCGTCGGCTCTCTCCATATCAGCCGCGGCGAGGGAGCTGTGAGCTTTCTGCTCCCTCTCGCCGCGCGCTGCTTGCTGATGCTGGGAGCCGGAATATGACGTCATATTCCGGCTCCCAGCTACAGCAGACAGCCCGCGCGGCGAGAGGGAGCAGAAAGCTCACAGCTCCCTCGCCACAGCTGATATGGAGAGAGCCGCCCGACCCACTGGACCCCAGGGACAAGTCCACGCCAGCACTCCAGGTAGGGAGGCTGGGTGGACATTTTTTTTAATTAAAAAAATAATAATTTGTGTGTGTGTGTGAATGTGTGTGTGTGTCTGTGACTGTGTTTGTGTGTGTGTCTGTTTGTGTGTGTGTGTCTGTTTGTGTGTGTGTATGTGAATGTGTGTGTGAATGTGTGTGTGTGTGTCTGTGAATGTGTGTGTGTCTGTAAATGTGTGTGTGTGTGTGTGTGAATGTGTGTGTGTATGTGAATATGTGTGTGTCTGTGAATGTGTGTGTGTGTATGTGTGTGTGTGAGTGTATGTGTGTATGTGT
Organism: Pelobates fuscus; assembly: GCF_036172605.1. Taxonomy (NCBI): domain Eukaryota; kingdom Metazoa; phylum Chordata; class Amphibia; order Anura; family Pelobatidae; genus Pelobates; species Pelobates fuscus. The sequence goes on along the minus strand of NC_086317.1, from coordinate 200,515,459 downwards.
ATCTGTGAATGTGTGTCAGTGAATGTGAATATGTGTGTCTGTGAATGTGTGTGTCTATGAATGTATGAGTGTGTGTGTGTCTGTGAGTGTATGTGTGTGTGTTTGAGTATGCGTGTCAGTGTGTGTATATATATATATATATATATATATATATATATACACACACACACACATATACATACACACACTGGAGTGTATATTATTTTTTGGGGGGGGTGGGAATCTTGGTTCCCACACTTTATTCCCCAGGACTTTATTCTCCCCTGTCGGCTCACGCAGAACCGGCGCTGAGTGTCGGCTCTGCTCTAAGCCTCCATGGGCCGGCGGGGAGATCAAAGATCTACCTCACCGGCCCACAGCAGCATGAAGGGAGGCAGGAGAGGACCCGGGGAGCTCTAGACAGCAGCTCCGCCAGGTTCCTCTGGCGAGATCTGAGCGTTGCCGCGGCAACGCTCAGATCTCACGAGGGTTAACTCTAGCCCCGCAGGCTAGAGTTCACTCTCCACTGGACCACCAGGGATGGCACATGGCAGCAAGGATCCCCCCTCCCTACATAAGGTAAGAAGGGAGGGGGGATATTTACTAATCTGCCCCCACCTCCACAATCTGTCCAAACATACAGCACACAAACACACATACAGCACCCACACACAAAAAGCACCTACAGACATACAGCACTCTCACACAAACAGCACACACACAGCACCCTCACACACACAGCACCCAAACAGCACCCACACACATACAGTACACATACAGCACCCTCACACACACAGTACACTAACCGCACCCTCACAAACACACACAGCACCTTTACAAACACACAACACCCTCACACACAGCACACTAACAACACCCTCGCAAAAACACACACACACAAACAGCACCCAGAAATACATGACACCCACACACATCACACAAACAGCACCCTCACACACACAGCACCATCACACACACATCACACAAACAGCACCCTCACACACACAGCACCCTCACACAGCACACTAACAGGACCCTAACACACACACACAAACACCCTCACACACAAACAGCACCCTCACACACACACACACAAACACCCTCACCCACATAGCACACTACCAGCACCCTCACACATACACACACACAGTAGCACCCTTACACACACCACCCTCACACAGCACACTAACAGCACACACACACACACACACACACAGCAGTGTATGTATATATGTGTGTGTGTGTATGTATATATATATATATATATACATATACATGCGGCGTGTGTTTGTGCTTTAGGGTGCACACCCTAATGCAATAGGCTGCGCACGCCTATGGAGGTAAGTAACATCTCTGGCAGCCCCCACAGCCCCTGTCTGTATTATGGCAATGCAAATTGCCATAATACAGACTATTGACTCGAGTATAAGCCGAGTTGGGGTTTTTCAGCACAAAAAATGTGCTGAAAAACTCGGCTTATACTCGAGTATATACGGTATGTATCTTAGGTAAGAAGTAAAAGCATGCAATTTTGCAATGGGGATTATATAAGAAATTGTATTCCTCCTTAGTGATTTTTATCATTTTCTAATCCAGATTTTAGAAGGATGTCAAGTTCCTTAAGAAACAGTATAGTTGGATCTTTATCCAAACATTTATAAGTGACCTTGTCGTTTAAAATTTTATAAGCTTCTTCCATGTAATAAGATTTAGACAAAACGACAACACCACCCCCTTTCTCTGCTTCTTTGATAACTAACTCATGATTTCTTTGTAATAATTATAGTGCCTGTTTTTCAGCCCTGGTAAGATTGCATGGCAAATATTTTTTTTTTTATGAGTTTTTTCTATTAATTTATCGAAATCCTCTTGAACGGATTCATTAAACACTTCTAAATATTTGCTGCGATCTGACCATGGATAAAAATTAAATTTTAATTTTAAATTAGAGTGTTGTATAGACTCGTTAGAATCAGTCAAAGTGTCTGAATCTCGTTCCAAATGTGAATGGTTAGTATTCTCTATTTTTAAAGAATTTTCATAATCAACTCTTTCAAAGAATCTCTTTCTCGTTAACTTTTTTAGAAAAATTTGATTATCCAGAAACAACTGGAACCGACTATAATTTACAAAAAAGCAGATAATCTAAAAAATAAACTAGCTCCTAGTATTCTTCCCATCAATAAAAGTATTTCCTCCCAACCTACACAAATTTTTTCTAACCAAATACTAAAAGGCTTTTTCAAATGCGGAAAATGCTCCACATGCTTCTTCCAAAAAAAGAGCACAGATACATTTTTGGGAACTTACACTCAACAAACTTATCAGATTAATACCTTTATTCAAAGCTCCACTACCCATGTAGTCTATTTACTACAATGCGGTTGCGGAGCTCAATATATTGGTCGAACGATCAGAAAGCTACATGTAAGGTTATTAGAACACTTCAAAAATATTAGGAATAAAAAATTAGAACATAGTGTATCTAGACATTGTGTCCATTGTCCTCAGTTCCAATGGAACACATTGATAGTTATTGGGATAGATAAAGTCGAAAAACAGGAGAGGAGGCAATATTGAAACTTTATTAAATACTAAGGAGGCTCAATGGATCTTTAATTTGAAAACTTTAAAATTTGGTTTAAACCAGGAAATAGATCTAGCAGGATTAATTTGAGAGAAAAATATTCTTAGTAGTTCAAAACTCCCTTTCTTCTCATTACAGAAATATTTCTTATCTATTGGATGAGGCCATACAACATATGATTCAAATTTGTAAGATTTTGAGCATTTTTGGGCGATCTATACCAATTGTGTATACCTTTAAATATTAACTTTTTCTTCACATTGAAATTTCTATATTTCTAAATCTCTATCTCTCAATTTATTTGATGAGGATTTACAGCTGATCATATATACCTTTAAATATCTAGTATATATACCTTTAAATATCAATTGTTGTATATCTTTAAATATTAAATCTTCAAATATTAAATCTTTTTTCTATATTTCTTTTTTTTTTTTTTAAATTCTTTATTTTTGTATGTGCAGATAGGTTACAAACAAGCGTGCAGGGCCACGACAGCTACTGCAGGCATATTCAAGGCATTGCAATGAGTGGCATTTTGGTACAGCACATATATATATATATTTTTTAAAACATGAAAACAACGAGTATTGATATAGGTTAGGCTTGCATAGTACAATCCGAAGCATTGCTAGGTTTAGTGATATATTTAGCTGGTGAGCATACATTTGTCAGGCTAGGACCACAGCATTACTTGTATTCTAGTAAGATTAGATAGTCGCTATGAAGTGATATTAGGTTAGTGTAACCTTGCTGGTGGACAATATGATTAGCCTTATGTAAAGAATAGACTTATGTTCAAACTGGTGTAACTGAAATAGAGCATAACTAGGTCATTTAAGCTAAAACAATTAGGCAAAGTGTCGCAATATTACGGCATCTTGTGAGTCACTGGTTTGGTACCGACAGGCTGGGTTTGGGCTGTAAGTCCTTTAGGGGACATGGGTACCTTGCTCAAGAGTATGTGGCACGATCAGCCGATACCTCGGCTTGGTAGAGCCATGTCGTCCCTGTGATTTCTCCTGATTGCTTGGCTGCAGGTACGTGGCAGTGCTTGGTGCGTGTTGCGCCCGTCCTCTCTTTGGGTCACGGCCTTCCTGGTCGGCAGCATCGATTCGCCCCGGGTTTGCGGTGTTTGGTTCCACTTCCTCCCATCTGGGGCTGAGCCCTGCTTGCCCGAGGTTGTCGGGTGCGTTGAGTGTGGAGCAAGTTGTGTGGGACGGCAGGTCGCTCTCTGGGTTGTGGAAGCTTGGGTGCTTGCGCCCGGGATATCCTGCCCTTGCGGTCGTCGCTGTGCAGTTGGTCGGGCGGCTGCCCTGAGGGCTTGTTGTGGGAGTCCGTAGTGGCGGCGGCGAGTCTCCGGACGGAGCCATGAGGCCACCATTCGAGCCGCTTGACGGTGGGACAGTCCCTTATCGCTCATGAGCTTGTGGAAGCTTGTGCAGAGGAGGTCCAGAGCTTCCAGTTGGTGAGCGCGTGTGTAAGCGCTAGTGTTCCCGCCTTTAGGCCCGTGCTGGGCGGCCATCTTGGGTGTGCCGTGGCAAGCTGGGGTCACTGCTGGCTGCGAGGCTGCAGTCTTTCGTCGTCGTGTCGGTCCGCTTGGTTTATGGGTACCGGGATAACCCCCTCCGGTCCAAGGGGGGGGGGATGGGAGATCCGGAGCGCCTCTGAGGGGATCCGGTGCCGGAGAGAGCGGCCGCCTCTCCCCAGCCCCTACTCCCGCAGGCCGCAGGTCTCTTTTCGGGTTCCGGGCTCCGACAGGCTCCGGGAAGGTGTCCATCGAGTCTGCGGTGCACCCCCAGTGTGGGTAGCGCACCGTGGTGCGTTTTTGGGCTGAATAGCCTCCGTTTTGGTCCATTTTGCCGCCCGCCTGGCAGGAGCTCCCTCCATGCACGTCTGTGCAGCTTGGCGGTCAGACTCCGCCCCCTCTATATTTCTATATCAAAATTTCCATTTTCTTAAATCTCTATTCTTCTTAAATATTCATATCCATTATCACTGGATGAACTCCAAATTGCTCATTCGAATTAAATTATAGACAGTATTATACATTATACTTTATACACAGCTATATACCACCTAAATATGCTCAATGTCCAATAATCTATTTTGTTCATATTTGCAAATCTATATATAAGGTTTTTTGGTAGATAAATAGGAACTCTATTGGTTCCATGTCTCTATGTGATTATTACTACTGCTATCCGAGTTGTCATTTTCAATAGAAACTGTTTTTTCGCTACACTCGTCAAACCGGAAGTGACGTCATGCGGAAGTAACATGCGTTCCACAGTGGAACGCACGCCAACACCGGCGATCATTTGGAGAATTATTAGACGGATATTTAAGAAGACTCCCATCCCCATCACAACTACACATCCCTGAGGAAGTCCAGAGAAGGACGAAACGCGTTGGAATTGTTTTATTTTGTTTTTAAACCGAACTTTTATTTGTATATTGTTTGGTGCTGCCACTACTGTTCCTGATCTTGTATCCTGATTGGTCCAGTTGCTGCTTATGAATACCACCCAGTGTGGAGACATGCTGTTTTTACTCTGATACACTGTGAGTGCAATATATGCAATAAAATTGTTATTTTTTAATACAATCTGCACCATCCATTTTCTTTTCTCTGTTTGGAGTGCATTAGAAGATTTGTCATCAACTTATACTGAGATTCATCGCTGGAGGTTTCTCATATTGTCCAGTTCCCTAATTACAGAGGGAGATATGCCTGAATTCATCTTACTTTTGTGAGTTCTCTACCACCCATATTTCTCAGTGGTCTTTGCAATATATTACATTACTTTGTACCTTTGGTTTTTCTTTTTCTTGTTAGAGACCTCCAGGGCCTGCCAGTAAGTCCTACCATTATAAGAAACCAAGAAGGAATACCAGACAGCCAAGTCATCTTGCAATGGCCGCGTAAGCCGAATAAAGTGCTGAGGGCGAGCGACCCCAGACGTCGCCGCTGCCAAGCGCCTGTTAAAGATACGCCCCATGGGCAGAATCCAACAGGCAAAATTCAGCTTCCCCAGAAGAGATTGCAGGCAGCACACAACCCGCAGCAGTAGAGCGCAGACATGCCCCTCAGCCGGCCCCACACACAAGAAATCATCCAGGTAGTGCAGGAGGGAGTGGACCCCTGCTTCCCTCCGCACGACCGACTCCAGGAAAGTGCTAAAGCACTCAAAATAAAAGCAGGATAGAGAGCAACCCATAGGGAGGCACATATCAACAACAAAACTGTCCGTCAGATGTACAGCCCAGGAGATGATGACTGTTGTGTTTTTTTTCTTTAACAAATGCAAAACAGAAAAATAAGAACCACTCTCTTTTTATTTTGAGGCAGATTCAGCACGGCAAACTGATGTGGCAGCAAATCAGAGAGATAAACTGACAGTCCTTGAAAATAGAAGTTTAGGTGATGTGTCCAGGGTTAGTCCATAAGCAAAGTCCTTTATCCAGTGAAAGGTTGTTCAATAGGAGATCAAGCAGTATTGAAGGAAATTCCAAAAGCAGAGTCAAGGCCAGTCCGAATTAGTTAACCAGGTAATCCAAGTTATAGTTGTATGAAGAGGAGATTCAGAAGGGATCCGGTGATGGAACACACGGTCTCTCTAAGAGTCATCCAAAGGATTAGGAAGGAAGTTCATGCAATCAATCAGATTAACACATTATATTGTGCCTGGAGGTGTTGGTGATTGGAGTTTAAATAGCCAAAGGGGTGTGTACTTCCATACTGTCTTAAAGGGCCAGTAATAAATGAATACAATTCCTGACAATGACACTCCGGGTGCACTGGAAGCAGCCGGAAAGCAGATTCCACATCCGCCTTTGCCAGCAATGCCCCCAGGCATGCAGCCCGCAACATGTGAACCACCGCATCGAAAGAGTTACGATAAATGGTGAATCAGGCGATATTTACCGGGGTCCTTCTTAGGCACCACGCCTAAAGGAGAAACCCGCAGATTAGACATAGGGGAAGTAGAAAAAGGTCTGGCCATCTGGCTCAATGAGACTTCCTTATCCAGCTTTTCCCGAACCACCTGAGGGAATTCCCACATGGACTGAAGGTTCCGAACAGAGAGCGAGGGAGGGTGCTCCGAGAAGGGGATCCAAAAACCCTGCTCAAACCCCTCCAATAAGATCCGTGCCGCTTTACTATTCCTACAAAGGTCAAACCACGGGCGCATCGCGGTTACGACTACCAGAGTCGTCACCCTTAGCCCCAATGTCCCCTTTTTCGCTACTTTAGCTCTGCTTGAAACAGCGGGAGATGGGATGGGTGCTTAAAGGGACACCATTGTCATTGAAGTGGTCTGGATGCAGTGTCCCAGTCCCCTTAACCCTGCAAGTGCCATAATAACGCCTGACAACCTGCCACCAATGGAAATCTAAGGCTCCCTAAGGAGGCCTTGTGAAGCCGAACAGCACCAGAAGTACTCCCTACCCTGCAATCTTCACATCTGGAAGCTGAGGTGCCGACGCACAGTTGAAGCCTTTTCCAGATCACCAGTATTATTTGTGTTTATGCTATTATTATTAGTCATCCCTGCCGCTCCAACCCTTGCACCCCGTGCATATTTGCACAAGAACTGGTCAGTATGTGAATAAACCTTGATTTGGCACTCCCATTTTGATTGCGCTACTACCAATATTTCTACCTGTATGTACAAAGATACTACCTACTCTGTCTGTAACATGCCACAAGGCCCAACCTGTTTTGACCCAAAGTCCACTCCCCGCAGGGTCAGGTTGGTGGTCCGGAGGCCTTCTCATAAACAGGACGCTGTTATTAAATGGTGAAAGGTCTACCTCCCTCTATTTTGACGCATGCGCAGTTATCAATTTAAATCCATGGCCCAAGTACACCTGCACTAATGTGGAGTGTGAAAGAATATATACATCTAATGATAAATATATGTTTGCACCAAGTAGAGATTGTGTGACTCCAACTGAAAATGTCTGTGAAAGCTGGGGTTGTGTGGGATGGGCTACCTATAAGTCAGGTACACTGACCGCAAGTCTGGAGAAGACCTTACCTGATTGTGTTTCTGGTGCCTGTAATCCCTTGAATCTAACCCTGTTTAACCGTGTGGCATTCCTGTGAGAGTCGGGAAAGCTCCATGGCCTACAAATACATGCCTCTGGTATTGATCCGGGTACCACATTACACTTGGATATTGAGACTGAAGTTTTAAAAAGTGAAACACACCAGGTCTTTCAGTCGTTTTACGAAGAGATGGGATCCCAGGTCCAAATATCCCACACCACCCATAATTTGTTTCTTGATTTAGCCAAGAACATAGAAAAATCCCTAAATGTCACCAATTACTATGTGTGTGGCGGCACCAACATGGGTGATCAGTGGCCCTGGGAAGCATGGGAGACAGACCTGGAGGTACTACAATGGGGTGAGAAGGACAGCTCCTTCCTCCACTCCAAGTCTGAATGGTTACTAAAAACCTCCATAATTGGGAAAGTGTGTGTGGGGTTTGGAGGAGACTACTTGCCAGCCTTTTAACCTGTGACTATGGCCCCTTTAATTTATTATGGTTAAAAACCCTATTCATATCCATTATGACTTTGGACAATAATTATTCGAACTTTCAAAGCGGTACTTCAAACTACCAAAGCCATTTGAAGTGCCATTTGACCACGAGGTGGCGGCCATCTTGTTCACATGGACCAAAACCACGAATAGACTTCAGGGGGACTTAGCCGTGAATGCCCTGGAACTATTTTTGGCATGAAAACCTTGTGGTCCCCTGTCGGTCCTCCAGCAGCACTTAGCCGCGATTCTATGGAACTATTTTAGGCTAAGGGACCATGCCTGCAGCCAGTAAAAAAATATGACTTCCATAAAATTTCTGACCCCTGAACTGATCTGGGTGATTTTTGGATATGTTGGTCACCCAGATCAGGGCTATCAGGAGATTTGTGGGGATACTATGTGTTTTGGGGTACTTTTGGGACTTTTTAGAAATTTGGTTTTTTTTGTGTTTTGAGATAATTAAGTTTAGTATAGTGCTTGACTCACTTATCTCCTAATTAAAGGGGAAGGCTTATTGTATTGTATGTGGGAGTGTCATACATTGTAAATGTGTTATCATTGGTTTGTAAGTTTGTGTCCCTGTGCCCAACAAGCTCCATGTGGGCATACACCTTGCTTGGGGATTATCATAAAAGGCCAGTGTGGCACCATTAAAATTCTATTCCTGCTTAACCCTCAACATGTAGCTTGGTCTCGTGATTGGAGGGGAACTGCTATATCACTAGCTCTTATAAGAGCCATACAGCTATACTCTCCTGGAGGAGAGGTCTTTCACACACGGTCCTGGATATCAGAAGTTGGTCCAGGGTGGGAGGATTACAGCGAGAGCCCAGCTAAGCTACGGCGGTTGTGGAGTCTGCGGTGCTTGTGGTGTCCGGTGCGGTGCTTATGGAGCTCGCAAGTACTAGGAAGCATCTGTTGGTGGAGGTGCCCTGTCGGGGTGCCAGGTGATCTGTCACAGTGTGCATAGGTAGGCCTGGCCCAGACTTTAAGACCTTCGTAGGTACTCTCACATGCCTAGGGCTGCAAACATACAATTCCTCTGACAGTTGTGGTCCACAGCCAATGTTCCGGCACAACCCCTAACCGCTTCGGGAATTACTCCCATCTGAAAGATGTCTGGACAAATGCGGCTGGAAAGCACCCAATAATATGTATTGGATCTGTGCCCTTAAGGCTTATTCTGAACTCCCAAGAGATTGGTCGGGAGCCTGTGTTCTGGGGACCCTGAAACCCTCTTTTTTCCTACTCCCCCTTAAGGTGGGTGAGAAATTAGGTGTCTCGATATATGAGCAGTCCCTGCAGCAACAGAGGGCACCACTGATGATAGGTCAGTGGAAGGATAATGAATGGCCTCCTGAATGTTTTATTAACTCCCCGCTATCTGGGTGGAGGATGGGACTTAAGGATATCGTACACCTGTCTATATGCTGAACCAAATAATCCGGTTACAGCCTGTGGTTGAGATTGTAACTAATAAGACCGCAAAAGCCCTCAACCTTCTGGCCAAACAAAATACCAGGATGCGGTCTGCTATTTATCAGAACCGCTTAGCCCTTGACTATCTGCTAGCCACTGAAGGGGGTGTATGCGGAAAGTTCAACCTGTCCAACTGTTGTCTCCAAATTGATGATGAAGGGAAAGCCATAGGTGAAATTGCCGATAGAATGAGAACAGTGACTCATGTCCCAGTACAGACATGGAGCGGGCTTAACCCCAGTAGTTGGTTCCCAGGATGGTTTGACTACTTTGGGGGTTTGAGAGCACTGGTGGGAGGTCCATTTTCTTGCTAGCCCTCTGCATGTTACTCCCCTGCCTGATTCCACTGCTACTCCATTCCCTCTGTAGAGACATTGATGCTACAGTAGAAAGAAAAACAGCAGTCCATGTACTTGCCCTGTGGATATATAACAGGAGGATAACGTGTAACGCTGCTTGCTCAGGATTCTATCAATGGTAGGAGTGGTCCCTCATGTAGTGATGCTTGTCTGTCAACTTTACCGCATCAAAAGAGGGAATGTGGTAGAGTCACAGGATGTACAGGAAACATCTACAGCCTACATGGCTGAACTGTACAGACACTCCAAGCCCAGGTGCATGTGCAGGTATGCTAAGAATGCTTGTGTAACAAATCCCTACAATGTGCCTGGGAGCATCCACCATTTTCTTGCCCTTTCTCACTTTATCCTGCACATAAATGCAAAGGCTGTTCGTACATGGCATTACACTGGCCCTTTAATTCCCAGAGAAAGGATTTGTACTTTTAAACTGGCACTTCGGATGCAGTCGAAGTGCCGAAGTCGTTGAAGTGGCCACCATTCGAAAACCGAACACGTGGCGGCGGCCATTTTAACTTATTCGAACGTGGTCAGCGGTGTGTGCAGCCAAATCTATGGAACTGTTTTTGGCTACCCAATTGCACGAACACCGCTGACCTGTACCTTCTACTCCACTTCGACACTGCGGCAGGAGACTAAGTCCCGTTCGAAGATTCATTTTTCGAAGAGTCATTTTCTCAGTGTAAAATAGACCGACCGCACAGCCCAAATCCATGGAACTGTTTTGGGCATAAAAATGTGCTTGCGGTCGGTCAAAAGTGAACGGCTGAACGGATTTGAATAATTTTTGGGTATGTTTGTATTTGAAATGTGCTGATTAATAATATATGACTTTTATTGATATTGGATGTATAGTTTTTAGAGTTATGAAAGTTGGGTAAAAAGTATGTTTTAAAATGTACGGATAATTGGGTTACCTCTCAGGCTAAAGGGAGGAGATGTGTGGGATGTAACCATTGTTTGATTGGATAATGTATAATTGTCTGTGGGCGTCTCCCTTGCAGAAAAGCAGAGTGTGTGTCATTAAACCAGAGTTCTTCTTGACCCTTCAAAATGTAGCCTTGTCTCGTTCTTGGAAGGGAATCTGCAGCTTAATCACCTAGCTCTTTTAAGAGCTCTGCCTTGCTCTCTACTTGGATCCAGTGAATGGGAATAAGCAACTCCACTACTGATCAGGAGCTTGCCGGGAAAAAGGACGTCTCCAACGGCTGATACCCTCTCACCAACTGGGTGTCATGATCTGCTCTGCTCTGTTCTAATGTCTGGACTTGGCTTCTGGTATCCAGTACTCTTTTTGCTATTCTTGCTTAGTTTTCCTTGTTTTTTTGGTTTTCTAGTCTATGTCTGGTTTTCTTTATGCTGGGATTTCTGGGTTCATTCCTATAATTCGTCCCTGGATTTCCCAGTCTCCAGGTTTCCTTTAAATGTTTTGTTTTTGTTTTTTTTATTTATTTTTGCAGGTAATCAAGATCAACAGGTTACAGCGTGTGCAATAAAGGTAATCCATCAGAGATCACATATTTAAACAACAACAGCATCACATGCATACTATAGACCCAGTTTTGTTATTTTCTAGCTGAAATTCCTCATCATGACTGCACTATCTATTGGACTAATTCTGAACTGGAGGTTGTTGGTAGGTTGCTTATGCACCCTCAAGGTTTTCAGGGTATAGGCTATGCCTCAAAGTAGTACCGTTTAGGGTGCGTATTAAGTGATAGAGGTCGTCATAGGTCATGTAAAAACCTAGTAGCTACCTGGTGATTAGCCAGTAGGTAATTGTGCCAGCTAGGTCAGATGATTTACGTGCTCCAGAGTGCCAGCTCGCATGTTAGGGAATGAAGCACGTTAAAATAGAGGGGGGGGGGTTGGTGGGTGGGGGTGAATAACAAGGCCTAGTGACTGGCTGTCAGCTTGCGGAGCCAGTTATTGGTAGCGGTCATACATCTATGCAAACTAAGAGTACATAAAATATTTGCGAACTTGCAGAAAAATAATACAATAAAAACATAAAAATAATATCAAACATTATTTGGCAAGACTATGAGCGGCAGCATGGGCTGCAGACCATGCTGGCGTCAGGTAGGTGAGTCAGTGCTCGTTCTCGGTCCTCTGGGCACAAATGGGTTGATGTTTGCGACAGTCCAAGAATGGCTCGTGTCCGCTGGGGCTGCCTCCATTGGTAGGCCTAGGGCCTGAAGGAAAGCCGGTGCTTCTGATTTGTGCGTTAGGAGGTGCATTTCGCCTGCTTTCTCTGCCATCAGTCGATTCTGCCCCCATCGATTTGTGATGGTGTGCTCTCGAAGCTGCTGTGTAATTGGTCCGAGAGACCTTCTCCATGTCAGGGTGTGCCTGGAAATGTCTCTGAATAAAGTTAGGTGTGCCCCTTCGAAGGCAACCATGGGCGAGCTTCTTGTGGCTCTCATGAGAGCCCCCCGGTCAGAGTCCCGAATAAATTTGACTAGTACATCCTTGGGAGCCCCCTGGGGAGCTTTAGGTGCTTTAGGGAGCCGAAAACAAGAGTCCACTCCTATTTGCTTTGCTTGTTTTGGTAGTAGCAGTGTGGCTATCAGCCTCCGGCAGTAATGGGGTAATTCAGAGTCAGTGACCGAGTCAGGCACTCCTCGAACCCTCACGTTCCGTGCCTTTGCCTTATCTTCCAAAGTGGCTATTTGTGTAGTCAGGGTGCTGCATTGCTGTTGCAGTGATCCCAGGGCTGCATCTGTGGCCGTTTGGGCTACCCCAACACTTTTAACGTCCTCTTCCACCATTTTCACCCTCCCTGTGAGCGTGGATATGTCCTCCCTAATCAGGGCCATGTCAGCATGGAACATTGCTTGTATTTCCCTTACTAAAGCCTTAATGTCGGCCTTCGTGGCTGGAGCTGAGTCACCTAGCTCCGTGTGAGTCGCGGGCTTCGTTGGCACCTTAGGTGGAGGTGAGTAGGAGGCCGTCTGGCTCTTTCTTGCAGGTAAGTGCAAGATATGTAAGTGCAAGTGCAAATATGTCTACTTAGGATGTTTTAGTATACATTAGGCAGTGTAGGACCTGCCAGATATGGGGTAAATTGGCGTTGTTGGCAGGCTTATGCAATGTATGATCATATAGTGTGACTAAATCCCCATGATTTTCATATGTAGTACTTAGTTATTTCTCCTCTTGTTTTGCCTATGTTATCTTGTCTTGTTTTAGTTTGTATACCCAGTCCTGTCCAGTCCTGTCCAGTCATGCCCATGTTTTCCTCATGTCTTGTGGTCTTGTGTATATGTTCTGGGTTTAGCTTACTATCCTTCTCTGGTTCTGGGTTCTACTAGTTCTGTCTTGTTTTCATGTGTGGTGCATATCTCTAGTCTTTCCTTGTTTCTAATACTGGATACAATCCTGCTGCTGAGCCTCCCTATTCAGCTCCTGTGAGGTCTGCTTAATTTCCACGCTCCTAGTTCCTGGTATCCGCATAAGCTGAATCAGTGTCTTGGTATGTGGCTGCACAAACTCTGGTGCTCAACACCAGGGGGCGTGCGGTTACCCTGCACCAGACCCTGCTAATCCACTTCCACACTGTGACTCCTACTTAATATCAGGCATAATGGGTCCCGGTCCACGCGCCACCGCCTGGACACTGTGTCTGGGTCCCGGGCACCGGACTACCACCCTGACACTGGGGTAGCCGTTACAGCTTGTTTCGGAAATGCTCATTAGAAGATATGCTACTGTTCCCTAATTGGATAACATTGTGCTCGGTGTTAATCTTATGTTTGCTCTTTTTATCTGATCTACGTCATTTTTCACATATATGCTTTGTACAAGGGATGGTGGGGGCCAGTGTTTTTCTTGACTTCAGTCGAGCACTGTGTATCTGCGCAGAATAAACTGTTTGTCTTTTCCACTGATCCTCGTCCAGTGTGTTTATGTGACTTGAATCTCCTGGTACAGGTAATACTCCTATTACAGTATAGCAAGCTTAATTTATAAAAGTGGCATTTTCTATTGACTGTACAGTATTTTGTAAATGATAGAGAGGAGACACTCTTCACATAAAAAGCAGTTTAGTAAGCTGAAGCATGTCTCTGTGCATAGTATTTGTTATATTCAACATAACTATTATTGTGTTAATGAGAGCACTATCTGTGGCTATTCTTATCTTCTCTCCGAGTACTTAGACAACTACCACCTGAGACCAACCCTCACCATATCCCATAAGTGGGGATTATACCACTATAGGCGATCCATACTAGAGCTGGTCATAGCGCCCTTATATGTGAGTGCAATATCATTATTTTTAATACAAGGCCTACTAAGCCCTGACTTATTGCACTATCAGGTTATTCTGTCTCTTCTTTACCCACATACGGAGACCAAAAACACCAAGACCCTCCACACCCTCCAAGAACCTAGGAACCACAGTTGAACCTACCTTGCGAATAAGAGACATTTTTATGTGACAATTTGCACAGCTGGAATAAGACTTACAGTATTTATTTTATCTCTATTTTATCCTACTATATGTGGCGCATCCCTTACTTGTCTTTTCCGTTATTTTAAAGGGTTGAGAGGGATCCCCTTTTAGGGTTGCTGCCTTACTGTTCGTTTTTATTTTTTTGTGTTACTGAGCGCTGACCCATTTGTGTATTTCTCTCTGCATAGTATGCCTAAGTAGAAGGACCTCTCCACTGGGAAAATAGAATAGAACATTTTAAATAACAATTGAGTAGATATACCCCAAGAAAACATGCATGCATTTCATTCTATATGGTTGATTTGAGGTTATATCTAAAAAACTCTTGTGTGGCCGGAATGGTTTAGGAGACTCCCAGCCTTATAGAAACATAGAATGTGACGGCAGATAAGAACCATTCGGCCCATCTAGTCTGCCAATTTTCTAAATACCTTATCTTATAGTTAGGATAGCCTTATGCCTATCCCACGCATGCTTAAACTCCTTTACTGTGTTAACCTCTACCATTTCAACTGGAAGGCTATTCCATGCATCCACTATCCTCTCAGTAAAGTAATACTTCCTGATATAATTTTTAAACCTTTTTCCCCTCTAATTTAAGACTATGTCCTCTTGTTGTGCTAGTTTTTCTTCTTTTAAATGTGGTCTCCTCCTTTACTGAGTTGATTCCCTTTATGTATTTAAAGGGACTCTCCAGGCAGCAGTTTTAACTCACCTGGTTTCAGCACCGGGAGCCTTGTGAAGCCGCGCCCCCTATTTTGTCAAAATGACGAAATAGGCGGGCGCGAGCAGGGAGCAATCAGACACTTTGCCACACATGCGCACATACTTGTCTGATTGCTCCCTGCTCGCGCCCGCGTACAGTGTTTACATTAGATTGTCTGCAAGGAGCTATAGATCTCCCCCCTTGAACAATTACATTAAGCTGTAGTTGTTCAGGTGACTACAGTGTCCCTTTAAATGTTTCTATCATATCCCCCCTATCTCGTCTTTCCTCCAAGCTATAGATGTTAAGATCCTTTAACCTTTCCTGGTAAGAGCCTTTACCTCTGCTGGGTCCTCTCTTGCAAACCCCAGCTGTAACCACTGTAATGCTCCAATATTACACAACGCATGTGAGAACAGTGTGCACCTGGTAGAGGAGCAAGCAAGAGTCACCAAGTACCATAGGATCACCAGGGAATGTTTCTTCCCCTAATTTTTCTTTCTTTTTTTTTTTCCTTCCATTCATCATCCATACTGATTGTGAATAATTAAATTCTGCAGAAAGACAACACCCGAGTACCAGACATGTACGCCTAATTATTATAATTATTATTGGCATTTATATAGTGACAACATATTCCACAAAACTTTAGAATTATAGAAAGGGAATATTTAGAGGTAAAGTAGGTCCTTCTCAAACACGTTTACAACCTATGAGGACTCTTGTCAGGTAGATATACATCCTTAGGTGTATTGCCCAAGGACACTTACTGTTAAGATTTTTTTGACAGGGATTTAAATCTTGGTTTTCTGGTTAAGGCAGTGACCTCTCCACTGCTCCAGTAAGACCCATTGTTATAGGATACATGATCGTTTAGGGAAATCAGTCTATACTGATAACTGTATACTTCCCTCGCCCGCGGCATTCTAGGTGCTGATTGCAGTACACTGGCATCACAGAGTGTGTTTGTTTATCAATTGTATGTGTCCCAGACTGGCTGTACAAGGAGGAGGACTGTTACTGACCTTGAAGAAGTAATAGGATCTATATCCATGAAGATAAGATCAGCAGGACTTTAGGGATAATCTCTACTGAGCTGAATTGAGGAGTAAGGGGGAGAAGGGGTGGAGGTAGGTAAGAGAAATAAAATGATGTTGATAAGTGGGATAGGAAGTTATGAACAAATATACCTAAATGTATATCTACAAAGTCAAATAAAAAAAAAATAGAAAAGAAAATAGCTAATAGATCAATCACCAAGAAAGAAAGTATTTGTATGTGTATCATTATAAAAATGATTGCAGAAACACATATATTCAGCTTACACTGTAAATGTATAGAAATGTAATAACTTGATATAAACATTTTGTACATCATCACATTTAACTGTATGTATACAATTGACTGTGGTGGAATTTCAGTTAGAGGGAAACTATAGTGCTAGGAAAACAAACTCGTTTTCCTGACACTATAGCTTTTCCATCTGTCAAGGCCCCCTCCCACAGCACTTACCTGGGTCCAGCACAGATGTCCCTCAGCACTGGTTCAGCTCCTCCCACGCTCCTTGTCCACCGGCGTGGGAGACCTAATGTCCATGCGCGGGAAAGGCCACGCTCGCATTAGGATCTCCCCATAGGAAAGCGTTATTCAATGCTTTCCTATGGGGACCCCGGCGACGCTGGAAGTCCTCATGCATATCGTCACAACAACTATCCCTGATCAAAACCCTTCTTACACATTTACAACTCATTGACTGCTAGAGGGCCCATCACCCTGATGAACGGGATTATACCTTCTTATCGCACCCTCACACCTACACCTGACTTGACTACTTTTTTTGTGCACCATCACCACCTATCATTGGTCAAACGAGATGATCACTACATGGTCCGACCATGCACCTTTGTCAATTACACTCACATCTCCCCTATACAGGCCCAAAGTAACAAAGTGGAGATTGAACGAATACATGCTTTCCCTGCCAGACACGCTTACGGACATGACCACGATACTGAGGGAATACTTTACATTAACATTAACTCCCCGAATCAGACGACACCTACAATAGTATGGGAAGCACACAAAAGTGTAGTGAGAGGCCATCTCCTACAAAAGGGCGCACAATTGAAAAGACAAAGAGAGGCACAAATGACCACTATCATAGAAGATATTCAGACGACAGACAATGCCTACAAACACGACAGACACCCGACACTCCAAGCAAAGCTATTACAACGAACACGCGACTCTAGACACCACAGGGACGCTTTACGACATAAGGCATTCTTTACACTGCATGGGAATAAGAGCAGAAAACTCTTGGCATGAATGCTCGCTAAACACAGACAAACCACCTACATATATAAGAGACAAAACTGGGGTACTACACCACCTACCAACCAAAATCCAGGAGGCGATACGAACATATTACTCAGATCTCTTCTCCCTCCAGTTGATGGTGAAGATCCTGGCAACATGTCTATAAACGCATCTCCCCGCATTGGTGCACCCAGACCAGGTGGGGTTCATAACGGGTGGGGTTCATAACGGAGACGACAATTTTTGTGTGGGATAGGAATAGACATAAATGCTGCTCAGAAAGCCCATACTCCAGGCCTATGGCCATCTCCACCCTACGCTCAGCCATACCAGATTTTAACCACAACATTTGGGAACGCCACGGTGTACACTCTATTAACCAGCTTTTCCAAGACGACCATATGTTACTATTTTCAGATATGCAACGCAGATATGGTCTCCCATGGGTAGCACAATTCTTGCACCTACAAATACATTTATGGCTAAAACAACAACATACTTGTAATGATGGCAATGTACATGAGCATAAGCTGACGAGCTTTGAAAGAACAATGCTTAAAATCCCGCCAGCAAACAAAACATTTTCAACACTATATTCTAGCATACTGAAACATGACTTAACTCTAAGTTACGCCTTTGTTGTGGCATGGGAGAAAGACCTTGGTCTGACACTCCCTGAAAAAACGTGGCTTACACTTAGCGCAAATCACACTGAGCTGTCACAAAAAAAATTATATTGTTGGTACTTGTTGCCAACACGCCTCAAACAAATATACCCTGACGCATCTGATTGTTGCTGGAGGTGCACATCTGGAAAGGGTTCCATGCTCCATATCTGGTGGGAATGCCCAATAGTGATACCATACTGGAAAGGGGTAGCCACGTTAATCCACAGAAGCACGGGAATCACCCTACCTATGACACCTGATTGCCTGCTGCTCCATAATTACCCACCCAAATTACCCAAAGCAATAAAATATCTCATATACCATATTAACATCACAGCGCTGGCCATGATAAGTAAAACCTGGAAAAAACTAAAGGCACCGACCATAACACATGTGTGTCCGATTGATTGACACAACCTAATACTATGAATCCTCGTGCAGTGCGGCCCTCTCCACCAAGGCTACATTTTGGAGCACGGCCTGGCATATGTGGAATGTTTTTAGAGCACCTAGGTCAGTCAGTCGGACACGTCTTGAAGTCATCTGAGTTCATAAACCAAATTTCTGTTGTGTTATAATGGTTCTAATGTTCTATACCGCTACCAACGACCCCTTATCATAAAATGCTATCTGCAGTTGTCTTGGAAAGCCAAGGCATGGAACCTTGACCTAACACGACACCTAAGTTGTATCAAGCTCTCTCTTGTCCCCTTCCCATCCCGTGTCCCATATCCCTCCTCATTAAAACTGTTCATATTTCCCTACAATTGCTTTATGTATACCAATGACTTAACAAACTATCATTTCTCTTCTGTATACTCTGTATAACTCGTAACACAAAATGCACATTGTGAACATGAAAATTGCATAATAAAAAATAAATAAAAAAGGAACAATTAAATTATATAAGTATTATATATGTGTAATATATTAATGACATGTTTTAATAAACGTACAATATATTATACATATATACTACAAGTCTACTATATTATTTAAAAAAAATTATTAATAACTTATTTTAAAAAAATCCACTTTGGGGAACTGCTTGATAAGCAAGGCAGTGCCCATGCAGGAAGTGCTGCAGTCAGCCATTCCTGGGAGGACAGGACTGGCAGCAGGGGGACTGCCTGGTTTGTCAGACAGTCCCCCCAGGCCAGGTAAGTTTCTCTGGCCAGGGGCGCTAACGATTGTTAGGGCGTACAAGCCCGTCTTGTGCAGGGTGTTATGGTACCCTGTCAGCGGTAACGGGTTAAGATGTAGTTGTTCTTGTGACTTTAGTGTCCATTTTAAATAAATCCTTGGCAAGGGACCTGCAATTTGCCTGGGTTATGAAACTGGATCTGGATCGATACAAATAATGTACTTTTACCCGGGTACATATTTCCCAAGTGTCCCTATTTAGGATGGACAGTTACTCTTTTGGACTCAAACCCCCCTTTTTTATGAGCTCCATATTGTTGGTGTGTCTGAGTGTGTAACAGACCTCCACAGTACTCACAATGGTGTGCCTTTTAGCTACAATTAATGTGTTTAGAAAGCAGTCTGTAAATAAGAAAAGACACCTAAAACTCTCAGAACAGCCAAGTCCATGGGCAACAACCAATATTATTGTTGGGAGGCATGGTACATATTTCTGTTATATATACTAGTATTTTTTGTTAATTTCTCCTCAAGCTATGAAATAAAAAGAAAACTTTTTTATCTACAATTTCTACAGCTCAGACGTGATGAGTTTTTTGCTCAAGCATGGTTATGTTAACTTTAATTGCCCTTTGGGAAACCTCTTGTACTGCTTTATTTTTATTTTTTGTAAATTTTGGTGTCATGACTACAGTACTTAAAATCATATATTATCAACCTCACACCCTCTTTATTGCCAATCCCAATTCACATTTGTACTTTTGGGGGAAAATATTACCAACAGCCAGGGGCGTACCTAGAGAATTTGGCACCCAGGGCGGTTCCTGTGTTTGGCACCCCCTCCCCCCTACAAAAAAAAAAAAACACCTGCAAAATGTTTAAAATGTTTTCTTCTTCTTCTTCTTTTTTTTTTTTTTACTGTATTGGACAAATTTGTAAACATTGTAAAACCCCTGTCAGCTCCCTTTAAAAAAACAAAAACAAAAAAAAAAACCCTATCCTTCCCCTTTCCTACAAAACATCTGTCCTGTCCCCCTTCTACAAACCCCTATAGTGCCCCCTTCTACAAAACAGTTACAGGCAGGCAGTCACACACACTCAGTAACAGGCAGACACACACAGGAACAGGCTGACAGGCACACACACACTCAGTGTAACGGATCACCTGGCACCCCGACTGGGTACCGCTCCAAGCGCTCCACAGACACCATAACCACCGCAGACCCCACTAACCGCCGCAGCTTGGTTGGGGTCTTGCCGTCTCCTACGCACCCTGGACCTATGACAAGGCTCCAGTGGGTGAACCTCTCCTCCAAGAGAGTGAAGCAGGAACAAGCTCTTAAAAGAGCTTAGTAGTGATTATCCAAGGGAGCATGCAGAGCATAGCAATCCCTTGTGGTAATATAGCAATTCCCCCAATAAGAGACAGGACTCTAGATTGAGGGTGAAGTAGAACTGACTGTACTGGCACATGCAGCCTCTTTTATTCACAATCCACAAACATAGTACTGCCCACAGGGTTTTGAAATACAACCGTACAATCCGTACAGTACACACAGACACTCCCACACAAAATCCTCCCCTCTGCCTGTGATATGATTACTGAACACAATGGTTAATATAATTATCACAGGCAGAGAAATACAGTATTATAGAACATATCACAGGGACCCCAAAACATGCAATAACCCCATAAACCCATAAGTATATCCTCGGAACCGGGGGATCTGGGTGAACCACATATCCAAAACTCACCCAGATCCGTTGAGTAGTTTGGAAGATACAGTTTAATGTAGATTCCGCAGAACATATACAGGCTATATGAAAAATAATTACTGTATAATATGTCCCCTGTTGTATAGTTTAAAACTACTGCACGATGTCTTTGTGCACCAAATACCGGCGAGATGGCACCGTGTAGAAAAGTCCAAACAGTGTCTGTGAGTTAAAATGGCAGCCATCCATTGTTCTCACCATGTGCTTCATTCATTGTTCTCACCATGTGCCTCTGATACATGAAATGGTGGCCACCCAGTAACTCCACAGTATGTCCCCAGATGGTTCGTAAAGGGCCAGCAGCAGCATAATAAAATACAATATGCCCAAATCAGTTCCTAGAAGGGCAATACATCCCAGGGCCATAGTCGCAGGGCAGGAGGCTGGCAAACAGGCCCCTCAAAAAAACAGTGGTGAGGTTACTTTCGACACATATCTCCCCTTTGGGGGGTAGATTAACCAGGTACCTGACCTTCTGTCGGTCGGTGCCTGAGTTAGTCTGACAACCCACCCACAACAGCAAAGTGCAAGAGCAGCCCACCCACAACAAACAGTTACTGCACCTGGGTATTTCGCTGGGATGATGGGGCAACACGCTGTGGGGACTTGAGGGGCAGAGGCCAGCGGCGCTCTGCCCGGATGCCAGCGCTTCTGCTGGGGTGAGGGAGGTGCAGGCCAGTCCTGTAACCAGGGCCGGCGCTACCATAAGGCGGCCCAGGCGGCCGCCTTAGGGCGCACTGGCCCTGGGGGCGCAAAACCAGGCGGACCAGAAGGAGGGAAGCGCACTGCGCTCCCCTTTATCCGGCTACTACTTGTAGCGTGGCCGAGCGCAGCCCTTACCGTTCCGCCTGCGGATCCCAGCCTCCGCCCGCCCACCTCCTACCCTGCTTTCTGCTGCCGGCTGTGTGGAGGGGGCGGGGATATGACATCATATCCCTGCTCCCTGGGGATCACACAGCGTGGCTGGCGCACAGTGATGAGGCTGCCCTGCAGGACAGGACTCCAAGGAGCCGGTGTTCTATCATTCTGCTATACCTCGTCAGTGTAAGTATGTAATTTTGCATGTATGTATGTATGTTTGTTTGTATGTAACTAATACAGAGTAATGGGGAAGAAAACTAGGGCTTAAATGGCTAAATGTATTTTTACATTGCTTTGTAATAAAAAAAAAGGAAATGAAGACTGTGTAAACATGGTGTTGAAATAAAAGAGGTTTACATTTTCGGAATGACAAATTATGGATACATTTTAAACATGTGTTGAATACTGCTGAAGGAAAGTAAAAAAAAAAAAAGTACATTACTGTACAATATACATTTGTGAATAAAGCTAAACTATTACCTTTATAATAAACAAAATATATACCATTGAAACTCATAGGAAAGTGCTTCAAGTTAGGTTTAGAAGTATAGTATAATGTGGAAAAAAATGATTAAGATTTTTTGTTGCTTAAAAAATCATAATATTCCAGTCCTAAACCACATCTATTTTGATTGTATGTTTGTCTCTGAATGTCTATATATATGTCTCTGTATTCATGTATGTAACTGTATGCCTTTATGTTTCTGTATGTATGTATTTATGTATGTGCCTGAATGTCTTTGTATGTATGTTTCTGTATGCCTGTCTGCAGTGGCGTACTAAGGGGGGGCGGGGGGGGCGGCCCGCCCCGGGTGCCACTGACTAGGGGGGTGCCATGACGTCCAGTGTCATGTGTCACCCCCCATCATTACGCTGCGGCGGCTGCGCACAGCCGCAGCACCTTTGTGGCCCGGCAGGACTTACTTCCAGGATGAGAAGGGGGAGGAGTGTTGCGGGCCGCGGCGTCGCGCGCAGCGCCGTCAGCCCGCCTTCACGGAACTATCCGTGAGGCACCCAGTCGGTCAAGGCATCATCAAAATGTAAGTAGTCATGGGCTTAATTAATTAAAGGGGGGGGGGGGTGGATAATGGCCATTAAAGAATTAAAGGGGAGGGAGGTTTAATTAAAGGAGTGAGGATTAATTAAGGGGGGTGTGAATTAATTAAGGGGGCTGTATTAATTAAGGGGTGTGTGGATTAATTAAGGGGGGTGTATTAATTAAGGGGGGAGTGAGGATTAATTAAGGGGGTGGATTAATTAAGGGGGGTGTATTAATTAAGGGGTGTGTGGATTAATTAAGGGGGTGTATTAATTAAGGGGGGAGTGAGGATTAATTAAGGGGGTGGATTAATTAAGGGGGGTGTATTAATTAAGGGGGGTGTGGATTAATTAAGGGGGTGGATTAATTAAGGGGGTGTGGATTAATTAAGGGGGGTGTATTAATTAAGGGGGGTGTATTAATTAAGGGGGTGTGGATTAATTAAGGGGGGTGTATTAATTAAGGGGGGAGTGAGGATTAATTAAGGGGTGTATTAAGGGGGGAGTGAGGATTAATTAAGGGGGTGTATTAATTAAGGGGGGTGTGGATTAATTAAGGGGGCTGTATTAATTAAGGGGGAGTGAGGATTAATTATGGGGAGGTGTATTAATTTAGGGGGGTGAGGATTAATTAAGGGGGTGTTTTAAGGGGGGGTGGATTAATTAAGGGGGTTGTATTAATTAAGGGGGGAGTGAGGATTAATTAAGGGGGTGTATTAATTAAGGGGGAGTGAGGATTAATTAAGGGGGCTGTATTAATTAAGGGGGAGTGAGGATTAATTAAGGGGGGTGTATTAATTAAGGGGGGAGTGAGGATTAATTAAGGGGGTGTATTAATTAAGGGGGTGTATTAATTAAGGGGGGTGTATTAATTAAGGGGGGTGTGGATTAATTAAGGGGGAGTGAGGATTAATTAAGGGGTGTGTGGATTAATTGAGGGGGTGTATTAATCAAGGGGGGTGTGGATTAATTAAGGGGGGTGTATTAATTAAGGGGCAGTGAGGATTTATTAAGGGGGGTGTATTAATTAAGGGGGGTGTATTAAGGGGTGTGTGGATTAATTAATGGGGGTGTATTAATTAAGGGGGTTGTGGATTAATTAAGGGGGGTGTATTAATTAAGGGGGAGTGAGGATTAATTAAGGGGGTGGATTAATTAAGGGGGCTGTATTAATTAAGGGGGAGTGAGGATTAATTAAGGGGGGTGTATTAATTAAGGCAGTGAGGATTAATTAAGGGGGTGTTTTAAGGGGTGTGTGGATTAGTTAAGGGGGCTGTATTAATTAAGGGGGGAGTGAGGATTAATTAAGGGGGTGTATTAATTAAGGGGGGTGTGGATTAATTAAGGGGGTGTATTAATTAAGGGGGTGTGGATTAATTAAGCGGGGTGTATTAATTAAGGGGGGAGTGAGGATTAATTAAGGGGTGTATTAATTAAGGGGGGAGTGAGGATTAATTAAGGGGGTGTATTAATTAAGGGGGGTGTGGATTAATTAAGGGGGCTGTATTAATTAAGGGGGAGTGAGGATTAATTATGGGGGGTGTTTTAATTAAGGGGGTGTATTAATTTAGGGGGGTGAGGATTAATTAAGGGGGTGTTTTAAGGGGGGTGGATTAATTAAGGGGGTTGTATTAATTAAGGGGGGAGTGAGGATTAATTAAGGGGGTGTATTAATTAAGGGGGGAGTGAGGATTAATTAAGGGGGAGTGAGGATTAATTAAGGGGGTGTATTAATTAAGGGGGGAGTGAGGATTAATTAAGGGGGTGTATTAATTAAGGGGGTGTATTAATTAACCCCTTAAGGACCAAACTTCTGCAATAAAAGGGAATCATGACATGTCAGACATGTCATGTGTCCTTAAGGGGTTAAGGGGGTGTATTAATTAAGGGGGTGTATTAATTAAGGGGGTGTATTAATTAAGGGGGGTGTGGATTAATTAAGGGGGAGTGAGGATTAATTGAGGGGGTGTATTAATTAAGGGGGGTGTGGATTAATTAAGGGGGGTGTATTAATTAAGGGGCAGTGAGGATTTATTAAGGGGGGTGTATTAATTAAGGGGGGTGTATTAAGGGGTGTGTGGATTAATTAATGGGGGTGTATTAATTAAGGGGGTTGTGGATTAATTAAGGGGGGTGTATTAATTAAGGGGTGTGTGGATTAATTAAAGGGGGCTGTGGATTAAAGAATTAAAGGGGGAGGTTTAAATAATGGGGGTGCAGGGTTTTTTTGATTAAGGGGGTTGCAGTATTCTATTTATTAAGGGAGGATGTGCACTGCTGATTTTTGTTTTTTTGTTAAGGGGGTGTGCAGGGATTTTATAAGGGGGTTGTGCAGGTTTTTTGTTATTAAGAGGGGTTGTGCACGTTTTTGGTTTTTATTAAGGGGGTGTGCAGGGTTTTTTATGTGTAGGGAGTGAATGAAATTTATGTGATCGGGGTGCAGGGTTTTTATGTGTAGGGAGTGTATGAAATTTATGTGATCGGGGTGCAGGGTTTTTATGTGTAGGGAGTGTATGAAATTTATGTGATCGGGGTGCAGGGTTTTTATGTGTAGGGAGTGTATGAAATTTATGTGATCGGGGTGCAGGGTTTTTATGTGTAGGGAGTGTATGAAATTTATGTGATCGGGGTGCAGGGTTTTTATATGAAGGGCGAGACAAGGGGCTTTGTAGAAAGGGGCAGGGCAGGAGTTTTCTAGAAGGTTCTCACCAGCCCCTTTCTACAAAAGCACTGGTCTTCCCCCTTCTACAAAGCTGGCGCATTTTACAAATGTTACTAGCAGTTTACAAATTTGTGCAATAAATATTATTGAAAACATTGAAAAAAATGTGGGTGTTTTCTTACATTTTTATTATGGGGGGGGGGTGCCACACTCAGGGTCCGCCCCGGGTGCCAAATGCTCTAGGTACGCCCCTGCCTGTCTGTATGTATGTATCTGTATGACGGTATGCCTCTGTATGTATGTATGTGTCTGCATGCCTGTATGTCTTGTACGTATGTTTCTGTATGTCTCTGTATGCATGTATGTAACTGGATGTATGTTTGTCTCTGAATGTCTGTATATATGTCTCTGTATGCATGTATGTAACTGTATGCCTTTATGTCTCTGTATGTACGTATGTGTATGTATGTGTGTCTCTGTATGCCTGTATGTCTTTGTATGCATTTTTCTGTATGTATGTATGTGTCTGTATGACGGTATGCCTCTGTATGTATGTATGTATGTATGTATGTATGTATGTGTCTGTATGCCTCTGTATGTATGTATGTGTCTGTATGCCTATATGTCTCTGTATGCCTGTATATATGTATGTGTCTGTATGATGTTATGTCTCTGTATGCATGCATGTGTCTGTATGTGTGTATGTCTTTGTATGCCTGTATGTATGTATGTATGTATGTATGTGTCTGCATGCCTGTATGTCTCTGTATGTATGTTTCTGTATGCCTGTCTGTATGTATGTGTCTGTATGACGGTATGCCTCTGTATGCATGTATGTCTTTATATGCCTGCATGTCTCTGTATGCATGTATGTCTCTGCTTGTATGTCTCTGACTGTATGTCTCTGTATGATTATTTCTGTCTTTGTATGCCAGTGTACCTGTATGACTTTGACTGTGTGACTGAAAAATGATGCCTGTGTGCCTGTGGCTTGGGAGGAAAGACACACAGGTGAAGATGCATTTTTTTATTTTTTAATGAGGGTTGGGGGCGCCAAAATGCATCTTCGCCTGTGTAACTAAAAATCCTAGCACCGGCCCTGCCTGTAACAAGGGGGTCGGTAGGGCAGAGGCCAACTGCACTCTGCCCAGCTGCCAGCTCTTCTGTTGGGGTGCTTGGGACATAGTCCGGCTCAGTAGCCAGGGGAACATCGGGGTCAGTGGGGGTTAACATCCCAGGGCCATAGTCGCAGGGCAGGAGGCTGGCAAACAGGTCCCTCCAAAAACCAGTGGTGAGGTTACTTTCGCCACACTCAGTAACAGGCAAACAGTCATGCAGTCAGACAAGCAGACAGTCAGGCAGGCAGGCACACAGACAGGCAGGCACACAGACAGGCAGGCACACAGGCACACAGGTAGACAGACAGACAAGCAGGCAGACAGGCAGGCAGGCACACAGGCAGGAACACAGACAGATAGGCAGGCACACAGACATGCAGGCAAACAAACAGGCACAGACACAGACAATTACCTCTTTCCATTATGGCTGGAGGTGGGTAGTGGAGGCAGTGCAGCTCCTGTAGTCAAGTTGGTGGGGAAGCAGGGACTCCTTCCTGCTTCCCACTTCCTGTGCAGCAGTTAATAGGCTTTAACCCCTCCTCCGCTGCCATTGTAGCTCTGCCTCCCGCTAAGCTCTGCCCCTGCTGTGCAGTAAACCCCGGCTCCGCCACCTCGCTATTTGATTCCATAGACCCAGCTGGAGAATAATTAAATTCTCCACCATGGTAAATGCTCTAGCTCCCCCCCTGCACTCTTGTCACCCGGCCATGTGTGAGCTGTGTCGGCCGCATGGCATCCCCTGCTCCACGGTGCCCTGTGTGGCCGCACAGCTTGCACACTCCTAAGGCTGGTGTTATGTCCGATTCAGTGACCCATGGCACCCCCTCTACACGGTGGTACCTGAGGGCGGACCGCCCCCCTCCCCCTTAGTATGCCACTGGATCCCCCCCTGCACTCCTGTCACCCGGCCATTTGTGAGCTGTGTAGGCCGCATGGTGCCCCCTGCTCCATAGCGCCCTGCCTGGTGGGCTATGCCCCCGCCCCTCTATTAGTACGCCACTGCCAAAGGCCTTAAGACACGTGCTGCTTGTTTCATCATTTGGAAGAGAGGGTTTTTTTCCCCCAACTTTCAGGCTCACAATATATACAAGAATAGAAATCTGATATCTAAGTATAGAATATACAGTGATAAGAGGGAATAAGACCATATATAAAAAGCTTAAAAACTTGAAGAATATAGGGATTCACCAGAAACCTATAATAACAAAATAGAGTACTTAATACTATAAAATAGTATAGTAACAGGTGTCCAGGAGCTAATTAAAAGAATGGGTAGTATCAATGATAATAAAAAAAAATATTAATATAAATAACATGTTATGCAGTGAATAAATATGATGAAAACATATCTTAAGTGCCTAGTGTTAAAGATAACTGTATGGCGTTTCATAGGGAACAGCCCTACTTCCTCAGAGACGTGAACATGTCTCTGAGGAAGTAGGGCTGTTCCCTACGAAACGCGTCAGACAGTACACAGCAAGTCTATAGAGTCACAACCAGTCAAGGTATCAGCGTAAAGATCGTATGCATCACCTTAGATCTCAGGCATCCCAGCAACATCTTCTGACAAGCAGTGCTGTTCCCCCGAAGTGAGGCTCGAGGTGGAACGCACTGTGGTACGCACGCCGTCCTCACCGGCGATCAGAATCTGGATGTTAACGTATCATCTACATCCATCCTTGCCTGAGAACAAGGTTACTTTGTATTGTGCACCTCTAATAGACTGGTATTGTATCTATGGACTCAATTTTAATTTTATTTCTAAACAATTTGAAATAAATTTGATTTTTTATACTTTTCTGGCAATATTTCTATATTGTGATAATAATAAAAAAATTATACAAACTGAATATCGTAGATATATTCTGTCTTAGATATAAATCTATATGGAAAAATATAGAAGCATATAGTGTAATACTATTAACACATATAAAGGATGGGGGTGGTAGAGAACTCACAAGATTTTAGATGAATTCAAGCGTATCTCCCTTAATATCAGGGAATAGTGAAATGTGAGGAACCTCCAACGATGTAATTCTGGATAGAAGGTAACAGATCTTCTTGCTCAAGGATTTTAGATGAATTCAAGCGTATCTCCCTTAATATCAGGGAATAGTGAAATATGAGGAACCTCCAGCGATGTAATTCTGGATAGAAGGTAACAGATCTTCTTGCTCACTCAAATAGAAGGGAAAAAAAATAGATAGAGCAGATTGTATATAAAAATAACAATTTATTATATATATTGCACTCACAATGTATCAGATAAAAGACAGCATGTCTCCACATCAAAGTGGAATCCACGAATTTCAGCCAATCCAGTAGCAGCAGATAAAGGCAAAACAACATCACCAGCAATGATAAAAAAAGATAAAATAAAATAAAATAAAAGTTCATATGAACCAATAAGCAGCTCCAACGCGTTTCGTCCTCTTCTGGACTTCCTCAGGGATGTATGACTCCAATCCAAGTAAATCATGCTTTTATATCCACCTTCAAATGCAGGGAATGCTTGCATCTATATACATGAGAAATATATTATTATTTTTCTATATATATATTTTTATTTTATATTATTATATTTTTTTATTTTTTCTATATAATTTCTTATTTACATTTCATAAGATAATTAATCAATTGTCTTATCAATATTTCTCATTAGTATTGCTTTTTTAGAAGGCACTAATGCTCAATACCTATATGATGTTGTATTGTACTGTTGTATGATGAATATGGTTGATATGCCCCCTGTTTTCAATGAAATATGTTTGATAATTCTGCCAAGTATTAGATATCCAACTTTTTTGTCCGGTTTGCAAAACTGGAAGTGATATGAAGTTTCTGCTCGATCCGTAAAACCGGAAGTGACATCACCCGGACGTTATGAATGCGTTCCAAGCTGGAACGCACGCCATCACCTGCAAGCATTCCCTGCATTTGAAGGTGGATATAAAAGCATGATTTACTCGGATTGGAGTCATACATCCCTGAGGAAGTCCAGAAGAGGACGAAACGCGTTGGAGCTGCTTATTGGTTCATATGAACTTTTATTTTATTTTATCTTTTTTATCCTTTATTTTAAAATTCTTTATTCCTCACATTTCACTATTCCCTGATATTAAGGGAGATACGCTTGAATTCATCTAAAATCTTGTGCGTTCTCTACCACCCCCACCCTTTATATGTGTTAATAGTATTACACTATATGCTTCTATATTTTTCCATATAGATTTATATCTAAGACAGAATATATCTACAATATTCAGTTTGTATAATTTTGTATTATTATCACTTTATGGTGTACATACACAGTTTTTTCCTCTTGGGTTTTTTTCTCTTTGTTTTTACTTTTGTATTTTGAGTGTTTATAAGGGAACACTTTAAAAACCCTAGGCACTCTGTGTAAGATAGCACTTATAGTTAACTCTCCCCTTTCTGCAATATTTCTATATTGCATACAGCAACCAGTGTTCGGTACTGGTTTTGCTTGATTGTAGCAAGTAGTGCACTTGCATATTAATAGTCTGTCATTCGAAACATATTTTTTAACATTTGACTATTGTATCTTTCACTCTTTGGAAGTATATCAATTGGCAAGAGGTGACATTTACCCTGGGATGTTTCATTTTCCAGAGTTTAGGACACCCATGCCATACAGTTATCTTTAACACTAGGCACTTAAGATATGTTTTCATCATATTTATTCACCGCATAACATATTACTTATATTAATATTTTTTTTTATTATCATTGATACTACCCATTCTCTTCACTGCTTGTCAGAAGATGTTGCTGGGATGCCTGAGATCTAAGGTGATGCATACGATCTTTACGCTGATACCTTGACTGGTTGTGACTCTATAGACTTGCTGTGTACTGTCTGACGCGTTTCGTAGGGAACAGCCCTACTTCCTCAGAGACATGTTCACGTCTCTGAGGAAGTAGGGCTGTTCCCTATGAAACGCCATACAGTTATCTTTAACACTGCATAACATATTATTTATATTAATATTTTTTTTTATTATCATTGATACTACCCATTCTTTTAATTAGTTCCTGGACACCTGTTATTATACCATTTTATAGTATTAAGTACTCACAATATATACAGATAACCATGCCAGTTTATTATGCCTCAAATGATACTTACTTTGAAGTTCATTTTATTCCATTCTAATCCCTACCGAGTGACATATTTTTATGCTAAAGAAGTGCTTTTTGAAATAATTATTTAGTTCCATAGTTACATAGCTGAAAAGAGTCTTGCGTCCATCAAGTTCAGTCTTCCTCACATATGTTTTTTGCTGTTGATCCTAAAGAAGGCAAAAAAAAAAAAAAAAACAGTTTGAAGCACTTCCAATTTTGCAACAAGCTGGGAAAGTTGAGGTGGAATTATTGGTGGCCTTGTCTTTAAGGGCAGTCCTGGCTAAAGATAGTGCGCTAAAAACAAACAAATGAAAAATATAAGGTGGTTTTTAAAAAAAAAAAGAAGATCCTTAAATAGTGTATCTGTACAACAGAGTAGAATGATCAAAGGGTTAGTACAAGTACAGTCAGGTCCATAAATATCGGGACATCAACACAATTCTAATCTTTTTGGCTCTATACACCAACACAATGGGTTTGAAATGAAACAAACAAGATGTGCTTTAACCCCTTAACGACGAGTGACGGACGAGGTCCGTCACTCAGGGGAATGCGTTAACGCCGAGTGACGGACCTCATCCGTCACCCGTTAAAATTAACCCCAGATCGCTGCAATCGCGGCGATCGTGGGGTTAATGGTGCTCCGGTCTGCCTCTGCATTAGAGGTAGACCGGGAGCACCGGATCCGGCTGCCCCAGTACATGTGCCCGCTCTGACAGCATGCCAGAGCGGGCACATGTGCTGTGTATACTCACCTCTGTGTATACTCACGGGTTCACTGTGAAGTGCAGTGAGACGGATCAGTGTTGATCCTGCCCCCTGGTGACAAAAAAATAAAATTTATTTAAAATCCCACCCCCCTTTACCCATTTTAATAAAAAATTAACCCCTTCCCTGCCAATTGATCACTGACTACAGTGATCAATTGGCAGGGATTACATTTTACTATGATCTGATTTTTTTTTTTAACCCCTGAGGGTTAATTCTTTTTTTTTTTAACCTTCAGGGGTTCAATTTATTTTATTAATTAATTTAAATATTTTAAAATTATAAATTTAGCTAGCTGGGGAGGGTGGAAGCTAGTGGGGAATTGGGGGATTTAGTATTAGGCTAACTAGGGGTTAACGTTAAAAAAAGTTTTAAAATAAGCTTTAAAAAGTTAAAAAATTAAGTTAAAAAAAAGTTTTAATAACGTTTAAGTAAAAAATTAAAAAAAATTAACCCTTTACCCAGTCCAAATAAAATTAACCCCTTTCCTGCCAGTCGATCACTGCCTACAGTGATCAAAATACAGATCACAGTATTATACTGTGATCTAATTTTTTTTTTTAACCCCTGACGATTAACTTTTATTTATTTTTTAACCCTCAGGGGTTAAATTTATTTAATTAACTAATTTAAATATTGTATAATGAAATATTTTGCTAGCTGGGGTGGGTGGGAGTTATGGGAAAATGGGGAATTTACTGTTAGTGCTGCTTACTGCTAGTTAGGGGTTAACGTAAAAAAAAAAAAGCTTAGAAAAATGTTAAATCTGTAAAAAAAAGTTTTACGAAAGTTTAGGAAACTTTAAAAAAATGAATAATCAAAACAAAAGTTTAAAAAATAGTTTTAAAAAGTAAAAAAAGGTTTAAAAAGTAAAAAAATACATTTAATAACGCTCATTACCACTACACCTGGTACAAGCTTGCGGAAAAATGATCCCACGCTAAGGTTCAAAATATGCCTTTTGAAATACCCTGGGATGTCTTCTTTAAGAAATGGTATGGCTTTATGGGGTATTTGGTTTATATAGCCTGGTAAAATACTCTAAAATGGGACATGGGCACAGCGTAAAAAATTTAAAGTTTGAAAAAAAATGGAATGGCTGTGTCCCAAATGTGCCCCTCCGATGTCCACATATACCTGGCAATGGTACATACGGGGGTATTTTTGTACTCAGCAGACATAGCTGAGCAACATATGAAGTATTATACAGTGGTAGTACACATAAGGTTTGCAAAATATACTGTGCAAACTCACTTTGTGTGTCAAAAAGGCAGAAAAAACGCTTATTACCACTACACCTGGTACAAGCTAGCGGAAAAATGATCCCACGCTAAGGTTCAAAATATGCCTTTTGAAATACCCTGGGATGTCTTCTTTAAGAAATGGTATGGCTTTATGGGGTATTTGGTTTATATAGCCTGGTAAAATACTCTAAAATGGGACATGGGCACAGCGTAAAAAATTTAAAGTTTGAAAAAAAATGGAATGGCTGTGTCCCAAATGTGCCCCTCCGATGTCCACATATACCTGGCAATGGTACATACGGGGGTATTTTTGTACTCAGCAGACATAGCTGAGCAACATATGAAGTATTATACAGTGGTAGTACACATAAGGTTTGCAAAATATACTGTGCAAACTCACTTTGTGTGTCAAAAAGGCAGAAAAAACGCTTATTACCACTACACCTGGTACAAGCTAGCGGAAAAATGATCCCACGCTAAGGTTCAAAATATGCCTTTTGAAATACCCTGGGATGTCTTCTTTAAGAAATGGTATGGCTTTATGGGGTATTTGGATTATATAGCCTGGTAAAATACTCTAAAATGGGACATGGGCACAGCGTAAAAATTCAAAATTTGAAAAAAAATGGAATGGCTGTGTCCCAAATGTGCCCCTCCGATGTCCACATATACCTGGCAAAGGTACATACGGGGGTATTTTTGTACTCAGCAGACATAGCTGAGCAAAATATGAAGTATTATACAGTGTTAGTACACATATGGTTTGCAAAATATACTGTGCAAACTCACTTTGTGTGTCAAAAAGGCAGAAAAAAACGCTTATAACCACTACACCTGGTACACGCTAGCGGAAAAATGATCCCACGCTAAGGTTCAAAATATGCCTTTTGAAATACCCTGGGGTGTCTACTTTAAGAAATGGTAGGCCTTTGTGGGGTAGTTTGAATTTAAAACCTGCAAAGATGCTTGGAAATTGCACATAGGCCCGGCGTCAAAATTCAAAGTTCGGTCAAAACTGATATGGCTTGGTCTCCTATATGGCACTGTAGCTTCACAAAATAGTGCCATAGACATACAATGGGGGTGTCCTTTTACTCAGAAGACTTAGCTGAGCATAATTTGGGTTGTTTGAACTTAGTGGCACATATGAAATATACAAAATGCCCAGCAAAAATGCAATCCGTATGTAAAAAATGCACAAAATTATTTTTTACCACATACTTTGGCATGTAATGGTAAAAAAATGGGGGCATGTTAAGGCACAATATGCACCTTATGAGATACCCTGGAGTGTCTACTTTTACAAATGGTAGGCCTTTGTGGGGTTTTTTTGAACAGTCAAACTGTTATAATACCCCAAATGGAAGCATAGGCTCATTAAATCTGTCTCTCAAAATTCTACTGTGAATACTGAAAAGGACAGGTCTCCTATATGGCACTGTAGCTTCACGAAATAGTGCCAAAGACATACAATGGGGGTACCGTTGTACTCAGCAGAAGTAACTGAACACATAATAAAACTTTGTACAGGAATAGCACACACCAACTTTACAAAATACACATGAGAAGTTCTTTGTTATAAGTTTGTGTGCGAAAACCCCCAAAAAACACAATTTTACTCCAATATTTAGCAGAGGTTGGCGGTAAAATGGCTACGTAGAAAGTGTCAAAACAACCTTAGGTAAATAGCCTGTGGTGTCTACTTTATATAAATATATACTTTTGTGTGGCAATTTTGTTTTCTTTTATGGCTATTAGGCTTACAAGACAAACATACCAAATTCTAAAATCGCTCCATATTAAAAGTTTATTTTACTCCTTGTGCTTTGTGACCTGTAACTACCAAAAAAAACTTAAAATCCCAGACACATTATATATTCTGTAATTCAGAACAACTAAATTAATTTATTTTTAATTACTTTCCTTAACCTGCACTAATTATGTACACATTATTATTGCAAAAACTGTAAAAAAAACACACAAAAATTCATTTTTTTGCATATTTCTGTATTTTTTTTAATAATAAATAAGCATTTATATATATATATATATGTGTGTGTTACATCAAATTAAAGCCCTTTCTGTCCTTTAAAAAATGGTATATAATATGTGTCGGTGCAATAAATTAGTAAAATGCAAATTGCAGTTGAACGCAAATAGCAAAAAATGCAAAAAATGCCGTTGTCATTAAATGAAAGACAAGCTTCTTTTTTTTTTTTAAATTCTTTATTTTTGTGTGCATGAGTTTAACATAGATTTCTCCAATGCCACAACAGCGTTGGTAAGAAATATTAATAAAACAAGACATTTCTGTTACATGGCATTTGAATATACAGCACAATTTTTTGTAAGTAATAGCAGGCATAACAGTGTACATAAAACAAGAGGAGAGGAATTATGATATGCAGGCTAGACATGCTATCTATTTGCATATACTTTTAGGCGTGATGATGGTTAGATAGGCATGTGAAACAAAAGAGGTAATTCTTCTTATGTTGGTGATTTGGAGTTTCAAAGTATTACTGACAAGCTTGACAATATAGCATTAAAACGGATTGGACATATGCGTAGTATCGATTGGGAGTTTAACATTTACGTGCCATGAGGAGCAGTGCTAAATTGGTGCTATAGGGCAGTAGGTTATAGGCACGTTGTTGATAATGAAGGGCATAGCTAGACCATAGCAATGGCTTGGGATAAGTGGGAGCGTAAGATTAGTGCCTTAGAGTTAACACTTGGTTGGTCCCGGTATGGTGAAGTAACCGGGTTTTAGACATAGGAACATCAAAAATTATAGCTTAACGTCAAAAATTATAGCTTAAATTGGTAACGTAAATGCAAGTACAGCAAGGACCGACTGTGCGATGTATAGTATCTAGTTTAGGAAAGGCAATTGACAAATAAGAACCTACATTGCATATATATGTTGGGCCTGTGTGTCATGGTGGTAGAGTTAGACTGGAATAATCATGTAAATCAGACAAGTTGCTGGTGATGACTTTTTCCAAGAAGTATAATTATGACAAGTATGTGAGTGTTCGTCACCTGCGTTTGAGTGTGGGGACAATGTTAGACTTGTCGGTCCTGCGTGACATAGGTATGAGTAGTATTGTGTGGTTTATAAAGCATATAAAACATTTTAAGCCGCTGAGCATAGGGCAACAATAAAAATACCCCTTTAGTTCAGCTCTGCTGACCGGGTGGCCGCAGGGATAGAGGCTACTGCAAACCTTCACCCTACGCCACTGGTGTGCTGAAGCAGATAGTCCATTTCGTGGCTCGCTGGGAAGATGTTGGTGTGCGCTGGTGGGCTGTACAGGGCCGCAGCTGTGCGGGTACGGGATGTGGTGATCCTCCAGCCCCAGACTGGTGAGCAGGCCTGCATCGCTGTGCCACAAACCCGGTGTCTGCCAGAGTCCGAGTTTCCTCCTCTTGAGGGAGTGCTGAGGGGTCTGGTGCTGTGCTGCCGGTTACAACGCTGGGACCTCAGCTGCTGTGGGAGATGCTGTCGGGCTTTAGCCCTGATGGCCTTCAGTCTTGTTTTATTCCTGCCGGTTCTATTGCTGGTCGCGGCTTGCCGGTGTTCAGGGCGTGGGTGTTCCGTTCTGGGCATTCTCTTGGCTCCGTGGGTCAGTGTCAGGCCGTCCCTGTAGGTATTAGGTCTCCCGGTGTGTTTTTTCAAGATGGCGCTCCTGCAACGCCGGCCTTTCGGGCGCCTGGAGCCTGTGAGAGTGTTGGAGTTCCGCCGTGCGGTCACCCGGACTGGGCTTGGTAACTTGCCCTTTGTCTGGGTCGTCAGGTGGGGTGGTCGCATGTAGGCTGCCAGTTTCTCCCAGAAGGAGTTGAAGATTGCGGCCAGTCGGAGCTCCGTGACCGCTGCGATGTGGCAAGCTTCCCCAGTCACCGCCATCTTGAGGGCCTCGTGTGTCGAGTTGCCCCTTTCTGGTACAGGCTCAGTTTCAGTTTTGCGGTGGGGCTGTGCTGGGCTACCCCTGTTGCCCAGGGGAGACCGGGATATCCCCCGCCGGTCCATAGGGGGGGGGGTTGGATGCCTGTGTGACCGAGGGGCTGTGTGCATCGTTGCTGTCGGGGTGAGCGGCCGCCTCACCTCGGTTCGGTCTCGAGTAGGCCCCAGCGGCTTCGGAGGGTTCCCGAGGGGTGGTCGTCGCTTGTTTGGGGTCTTTGGATACCCCGGGGTTTCTCCTGCCTGCATTGCACCTTTTTGCCGGTATTTACTCTGATTTTCGGGGTATTTGTCCCCAATTAAGTCGCTTTTTCGCAGGAGCCCTTTCATTGTGCGGCTTTCCTGCTCGGCAGTTAGGCTCCGCCCCCCGAAAGACAAGCTTCTGAAGCTCTGTCCTTAAGGGGTTAACTGCAGACTTTCAGCTTTAATTTGAGGGTATTTACATCCAAATCAGGTGTAGGAATTACAACAGTTTGTATATGTGCCTCCCACTTTTTAAGGGACCAAAAGTAATGGGACAGATTAACAGTCATAAATCAAACTTTCACTTTTTAATACATGGTTGAAAATCCTTTGCAGTCATTTACAGCCTGAAGTCTGAAACGCATAGACATCACCATACGCTGGGTTTCATCCCTGGTGATGCTCTGCCAGGCCTCTACTGCAACTGTCTTCAGTTCCTGCTTGATATTGGGGAAATTTTCCCTTCAGTTTTGTCTTCATCAAGTGAAATGCATGCTCAATCGGATTCAGGTCAGGTGATTGACTTGGCCATTGCATAACATTCCACTTCTTTCCCTTAAAAAACTCTTTAGTTGCTTTTGCAGTATGCTTCGGGTCATTGTCCATCTGCACTGTGAAGCGCCGTCCAATGAGTTCTGAAGCATTTGGCTAAATATGAGCAGATAATATTGCCCAAAACACTTCAGAATTCATCCTGCTGCTTTTGTCAGCAGTCACATCATCAATAAATACAAGCGAACCAGTTCCATTGGCAGCCATACATGCCCACGCCATGACACTACCACCACCATGCTTCACTGATGAGGTGGTATGCTTTGGATCATGAGCAGTTCCTTTCCTTCTCCATACTCTTCTCTTCTCATCACTCTGGTACAAGCTGATCTTGGTCTCATCTGTCCATAGGATGTTGTTCCAGAACTGTGAAGGCTTTTTTAGATGTTGTTTGGCAAACTCTAATCTGGCCTTCCTGTTTTTGAGGCTCACCAATGGTTTACATCTTGTCGTGAACCCTCTTTATTCACTCTGGTGAAGTCTTCTCTTGATTGTTGACTTTGACACACATACACCTACCTCCTGGAGAGTGTTCTTGATCTGGCCAACTGTTGTGAAGGGTGTGTTCTTCACCAGGGAAAGAATTCTTCAGTGTTCCACCACAGTTGTTTTCCGTGGTCTTCCGGGTCTTTTGTGTTGCTGAGCTCACCGGTGCGTTCTTTCTTTTTAAGGATGTTCCAAACAGTTGATTTGGCCACACTTAATGTTTTTGCTATCTCTCAGATGGGGTTGTTTTGTTTTTTCAGCCTAATGATGGCTTGCTTCACTGATAGTGACAGCTCTTTGGATCTCATATTGAGAGTTGACAGCAACAGATTCCAAATACAAATAGCACACTGGATATGAACTCTGGACCTTTTATCTGCTCCTTGTAAATGGGATAATGAGGGAATAACACACACCTGGCCATGGAACAGCTGAGCAGCCAAATGTCCCATTACTTTTGGTCCCTTGAAAAGTGGGAGGCACATATACAAACTGTTGTAATTCCTACACCGTTCACCTGATTTGGATGTAAATACCCTCAAATTAAATCTGAAAGTCTGCAGTTAAAGCATATCTTGTTCATTTCATTTCAAATCCATTGTGGTGTTGTATAGAGCCAAAAAGATTAGAATTGTGTTGATGTCCCAATATTTATGGACCTGACTGTATATCAAAATTACAATGAAAAAAAAACAACACATAAGAAATCAAAAGGGGGGGGGGGGGGGGAGTGGGTAAGAAAAGGGAAGGGGGAACCCACTACGGCGTTATAGCCATATTAACAGGAGCATTATTACTGTAGATACTCGAGTATAGGTCGACCCGAATAAAGTCAAGACCCCTAATTTTATCCCAAAAAACTGGGAAAACTTATTGACTCCAGTAAAAGACTAGGGTGGGAAATGCAGCAGCTACTGGTAACTTTCTAAATAAAATTAGATCCCCCCAAAATTATATTAATTGAATATTTATTTACAGTGTGTGTATATAATGAATGCAGTGTGTGTGTATATAATGCAGTTTGTGTGTGTGTGTGTGTGTGTGTGTGTATGAATGCAGTGTGTGTGTATATAATGCAGTTTGTGTATGTGTGTGTGTATGAGTGCAGTGTGAGTGTGTGTATGAATACAGTGTGTGTGTGTGTGTGTATGAATGCAGTGTGTGTGTGTGTGTGTGTGTGTATGAGTGCAGTGTGTGTGTATCAATGCTGTGTGTGTATGAATGCAGTGTGTGTATGAATGCAGTGTGTGTGTGTATGAATGCAGTGTGTGTGTGTGTATCAATGCTGTGTGTGTATGTGATGCAGAGTGTGTTTGTGTATGTGATGCAGAGCCTTGGTGGGGGTGGGCATTTTTATTATTTTTTAATTAAGTGTTCTTGCATAGCAAGACCACTTAATGTTATCTCACATATATATTATTAAGTGTTCTTGCATAGCAAGACCACTTAATGTTATCTCACATATATATTATTAAGTGTTCTTGCATAGCAAGACCACTTAATGTTATCTCACATATATATTATTATTATTATTAAGTGTTCTTGCATAGCAAGACCACTTAATGTTATCTCACATATATATTATTATTATTATTCTTATTATTCTTATTATAGCCAAATTTGCCACCCTAACTCCTCCCACAGTTTTTACACTACATAGACAAAAATATACCAAAACGTGCAGATTGTTCCCGATCGGATTGCTATTACTTTGTGGAACGTTTCGCCGAATGGTTCACGGAATATCGTCGTTCTTGTGGCGAAATTTGTCCCATAGGAATGAATGGCAAAGCTAGAGTGGGAGCTGGCAAAAGCTGAAAAATCAGGTCATGATTTCTAAACTGCCACCACTCCCTCATTTTCAGGCCCACCTACACAAATCTTATATCAAAACGTTCAGCTATCCCTGCTGCCACTAGAAATGTCCACGGCTAAGCCATAGTCCTGATAGTTTTCACAATATGACCATTTGTTTGCAACTCACGGCTTCCATTGACATTCATTGAAACTCCACTCTGCAAAGCTCACATTTGAAGGGCAATTTCTAAACTGCGACTGTGCCTTCATTGTTAAAATCTCAGAGACATACTATACATCAAAATGTAGGTCTGGGTCTTGTGATTCTCACAATATAAAGCTCTTCACTGTAGGATTTATAGTTTTTAAAATACGACCGTTTGAAGATGGGAACCGCAAAAATACTCTGACCTGTGCAAGGCTGAAGCAGCAAGTGATGTCATAGACAGGGCCTTTTGCACCTGCTAATGGTTTCTATAACTGTATGTTTTAATGTAACTGTGAAGCACTTTGGGCAACAACGTTGCAATTAAATGTGCTATATAAATAAATAATAACAGTTACTCCGCCCACTCCAGTTGTAGACTACTGGTGGAGGCAAGAACACTTCACAATTTCCCCAGAAATTGTAGCTTTTCTAGTTCTTATTATTCTTATTATAGCCAAATTTGCCACCCTAACTCCTCCCACAGTTTTTACACTACATAGACAAAAATATACCAAAACGTGCAGATTGTTCCCGATCGGATTGCTATTACTTTGTGGAACGTTTCGCCGAAT
The DNA here is from genome assembly GCF_036172605.1 of Pelobates fuscus. Lineage (NCBI taxonomy): Eukaryota > Metazoa > Chordata > Amphibia > Anura > Pelobatidae > Pelobates > Pelobates fuscus. The sequence continues at coordinate 200,474,771 of NC_086317.1, read as the reverse complement.
GGTTCACGGAATATCGTCGTTCTTGTGGCGAAATTTGTCCCATATGAATGAATGGCAAAGCTAGAGTGGGAGCTGGCAAAAGCTGAAAAATCAGGACATGATTTCTAAACTGTCACCACTCCCTCATTTTCAGGCCCACCTACACAAATCTTATATCAAAACGTTCAGCTATCCCTGCTGCCACTAGAAATGTCCACGGCTAAGCCATAGTCCTGATAGTTTTCACAATATGACCATTTGTTTGCAACTCACGCAGTCCATTGACATTCATTGAAACTCCACTCTGCAAAGCTCACATTTGAAGGGCAATTTCGAAACTGCGACTGTGCCTTCATTGTTAATATCTCAGAGACATACTATACATCAAAATGTAGGTCTGGGTCTTGTGATTCTCACAATATAAAGCTCTTCACTGTAGGATTTATAGTTTTTAAAATACGACCGTTTGAAGATGGCAACCGCCAAAATACTCTGATCTGTGCAAGGCTGCAGCAGCAAGTGATGTCATAGACAAAGCCTTTTACACCTGCTAATTTTTTATAACTGTATGTTTTAATGTAACTGTGAAGCACTTTGGGCAACAACATTGCAATTAAATGTGCTATATAAATAAATACTAACAGTTACTCCGCCCACTCTAGTTGTAGACTACTGATGGAGGCAAGAACACTTCACACAATTTCCCCAGAAATTGTTGCTTTTCTAGTTATTATTATTCTTATTATAGCCAAATTTGCCACCCTAACTCCTCCAACAGTTTTTACACTACATAGACAAAAATTTACCAAAACGTGCAGATTGTTCCCGATCGGATTGCTATTACTTTGTGGAACGTTTCGCCGAATGGTTCTCGGAATATCGTCGTTCTTGTGGAGAAATTTTGCCATAGGAATGAATGGCAAAGCTAGAGTGGGAGCTGGCAAAAGCTGAAAAATCAGGACCTGATTTCTAAACTGCTATCACTCCCTCATTTTCAGGCCCACCTACACAAATCTTATATCAAAACGTTCAGCTATCCCTGCTGCCACTAAAAATGTCCATGGCTAAGCCATAGTCCTGATAGTTTTAACAATATGACCATTTGTTTGCAACTCACGCCTTCCATTGACATTCATTGAAACTCCACTCTGCAAAGCTCACATTTGAAGGGCAATTTCTAAACTGCGACTGTGCCTTCATTGTTAATATCTCAGAGACATACTATACATCAAAATGTAGGTCTGGGTCTTGTGATTCTCACAATATAAAGCTCTTTGCTGTAGGATTTATAGTTTTTAAAATACGACCGTTTGAAGATGGCAACCGCCAAAATACTCTGACCTGTGCAAGGCTGCAGCAGCAAGTGATGTCATAGACAAAGCCTTTTACACTTGCTAATTTTTTATAACTGTATGTTTTAATGTAACTGTGAAGCACTTTGGGCAACAACGTTGCAATTAAATGTGCTATATAAATAAATAATAACAGTTACTCCGCCCACTCCAGTTGTAGACTACTGGTGGAGGCAAGAACACTTCACACAATTTCCCCAGAAATTGTAGCTTTTCTAGTTCTTATTCTTATTCTTATTATAGCCAAATTTGCCACCCTAACTCCTCCCACAGTTTTTACACTACATAGACAAAAATATACCAAAACGTGCAGATTGTTACTGATCGGATTGCTATTATTTTGTGGAACGTTTCGGCGAATGGTTCTCGGAATATCGTCGTTCTTGTGGTGAAATTTGTCCCATAGGAATGAATGGCAAAGCTAGAGTGGGAGCTGGCAAAAGCTGAAAAATCAGGACATGATTTCTAAACTGCCACCACTCCCTCATTTTCAGGCCCACCTACACAAATCTTATATCAAAACGTTCAGCTATCCATGCTGCCACTAGAAATGCCCACGGCTAAGCCATAGTCCTGATAGTTTTCACAATATGACCATTTGTTTGCAACTCACGCCTTCCATTGACATTCATTGAAACTCCACTCTGCAAAGCTCACATTTGAAGGGCAATTTCTAAACTGCGACTGTGCCTTCATTGTTAATATCTCAGAGACATAATATACATCAAAATGTAGGTCTGGGTCTTGTGATTCTCACAATATAAAGCTCTTCGCTGTAGGATTTATAGTTTTACAAATATGACAGTATGAAGATGGCAACCGCAAAAATACTCTGACCTGTGCCAGGCTGCAGCAGCAAGTGATGTCATAGACAACGCCTTTTACACCTGCTAATGTTTTTATAACTGTATGTTTTAATGTAACTGTGAAGCACTTTGGGCAACAACATTGCAATTAAATGTGATATATAAATAAATAATAACAGTTACTCCGCCCACTCCAGTTGTAGACTACTGGTGGAGGCAAGAACACTTCACAATTTCCCCAGAAATTGTAGCTTTTCTAGTTATTCTTATTCTTATTATAGCCAAATTTGCCACCCTAACTCCTCCCACAGTTTTTACACTACATAGACAAAAATTTACCAAAACGTGCAGATTGTTCCCGATCGCGTTGCTATTACTTTGTGGAACATTTCGCTGAATGGTTCTCGGAATATCGTCGTTCTTGTGGCGAAATTTGTCCCATAGGAATGAATGGCAAAGCTAGAGTGGGAGCTGGCAAAAGCTGAAAAATCAGGACATGATTTCTAAACTGCCACTACTCCCTCATTTTCAAGCCCACCTACACAAATCTTATATCAAAACGTTCAGCTATCCCGGCTAAGCCATAGTCCTGATTGTTTTCGCAATATGACCATTTGTTTGCAACTCACGCAGTCCATTGACATTCATTGAAACGCCACTCTGCAAAGCTCACATTTGAAGGGCAATTTCTAAACTGCGACTGTGCCTTCCTTGTTAATATCTCAGAGACATACTATACATCAAAATGTAGGTCTGGGTTTTGTGATTCTCACAATATAAAGCTCTTCACTGTAGGATTTATAGTTTTTAAAATACGACCGTTTGAAGATGGCAACCGCAAAAATACTCTGACCTGTGCAAGGCTGCAGCAGCAAGTGATGTCATAGACAGGGCCATTTGCACCTGCTAATGTTTTTATAACTGTATGTTTTAATGTAACTGTGCAACAACGTTGCAATTAAATGTGCTATATAAATAAATAATAACAGTTACTCCGCCCACTGCAGTTGTATACTACTGGTGGAGGCAAGAACACTTCACAATTTCCCCAGAAATTGTAGCTTTTCTAGTTATTATTATTCTTATTATAGCCAAATTTGCCACCCTAACTCCTCCCACAGTTTTTACACTACATAGACAAAAATATACCAAAACGTGCAGATTGTTCCCGATCGGATTGCTATTACTTTGTGGAACGTTTCGCCGAATGGTTCACGGAATATCGTCGTTCTTGTGGCGAAATTTGTCCCATAGGAATGAATGGCAAAGCTAGAGTGGGAGCTGGCAAAAGCTGAAAAATCAGGACATGATTTCTAAACTGCCACCACTCCCTCATTTTCAGGCCCACCTACACAAATCTTATATCAAAACGTTCAGCTATCCCTGCTGCCACTAAAAATGTCCACAGCTAAGCCATAGTCCTGATAGTTTTCACAATATGACCATTTGTTTGCAACTCACGCCACCCATTGACATTCATTGAAACTCCACTCTGCAAAGCTCACATTTGAAGGGCAATTTCTAAACTGCGACTGTGCCTTCATTGTTAATATCTCAGAGACATACTATACATCAAAATGTAGGTCTGGGTCTTGGGATTCTCACAATATAAAGCTCTTCACTGTAGGATTTATAGTTTTTCAAATATGACCGTTTGAAGATGGCAACCACCAAAATACTCTGACCTGTGCAAGGCTGCAGCAGCAAGTGATGTCATAGACAGGGCCTTTTGCACCTGCTAATGTTTTTATAACTGTATGTTTTAATGTAACTGTAAAGCACTTTGGGCAACAACGTTGCAATTAAATGTGCTATATAAATAAATAATAACAGTTACTCCGCCCACTCCAGTTGTAGACTACTGATGGAGGCAAGAACACTTCACACAATTTCCTCAGAAATTGTAGCTTTTCTAGTTCTTATTATTCTTATTATAGCCAAATTTACCACCCTAACTCCTCCCACAGTTTTTACACTACATAGACAGAAATATACCGAAACGTGCGGATTGTTCCCGATTGGTGTGCTATTTCTTTGTGGAACGTTTCGCCGAATGGTTCACGGAATATCGGCGTTCTTGTGCCGAAATTGGTCCCATAGGAATTAATGGCAAAGCTAGAGTGGGAGCTGGCAAAAGCTGAAAAATCAGGACATGATTTCTAAACTGCCACCACTCCCTCATTTTCAGGCCCACCTACACAAATCTTATATCAAAACGTTCAGCTATCCCTGCTGCCACTAAAAATGTCCACGGCTAAGTCATACTCCCTATAGTTTTCACAATATGACCATTTGTTTGCAACTCACGCCGTCCGTTGACATTCATTGAAACCCCACTCTGCAAAGCTCACATTTGAAGGGCAATTTCTAAACTGCGACTGTGCCTTCATTGTTAATATTGCAGAGACATACTATGCATCAAAATGTAGGTCTGGGTCTTATGATTCTCACAATATAAAGCTCTTTGCTGTAGGATTTATAGTTTTTAAAATACGACCATTTGAAGATGGCAACCGCCAAAATACTCTGACCTGTGCCAGGCTGCAGCAGAAAGTGATGTCATAGACAGGGCCTGCTAATGTTTTTATAAATGTATGTTTTAATGTAACTGTGAAGCACTTTGGGCAACAACATTGCAATTAAATGTGCTATATAAATAAATAATAACAGTTACTCCGCCCACTCCAGTTGTAGACTACTGATGGAGGCAAGAACACTTCACACAATTTCCCCAGAAATTGTAGCTTTTCTAGTTTTAAATAAAATAACATTTAACCAGTTCATTAGCCATTTCCTGGATCCATCCAAGTAAGAAATCTACCAAATTCTACAAGCTGAATTTTAATTTGCCTAAATAGATGTTTAATCTTATTTTAGAGCAAATCAATACAGCTGGATAAATGTCACGATATGCTAACATGTGATATTAATCATATAAATATATGATTAATCTTTTCTAACTGCAGAATAGAAAGTTTTATATATATTTCTTAGTGAACTTAGATTTCTAAATATCGAAATCTGATTGTGATTTATCCAGTCATATATCATGCTATTAGAAAATTTTAATTAATTTAAATTAATTAAATGAAGCCAGTATATTTACCAGTTAAATAGATATTCTCACCAGATGTTCTCAGGTAGCTAAGTGTCATGGAATGTTTCTCTGTCTTTTCTTTCTTCACCTGCTTCCGACTCTTTCTGCATTCCCCTGCATTCGTCTGCATACCTTGCTCTTGATCTGCATACTTCCTTGCATCTGCCGTGATTACCTTGATCGCCTTCTCTCTTCCCTTTGTCTTAACTTTTTAAAGGGACAGATTCTCTGTTCGTCAGTGGCTAATAACTCAATAGGAACACTGGGGTGTGGTTCCCTTCTAGATAACCATTTTAGTATTTGGACTATAGAGGGCAGTCTTGTCCCACTAAACATACCTATCCAGGAAAGAGTTAACTTTTCCTGGTGGCTATTTTGACGTCATTTTGGCTTATCTATATGTTGCCTATAAGTCATGTTTTCTGTCAGATCAAACAGTTTCATTGGGATTTCTTCAGACTATGTGTCTCCAAATTCTGCTGTAATTTCTAATATGACAGTTCTTAAACTTAATTTGAACTTCCACTTACAATGGGATCTTGTTAAATATAGAAAGTAAAATTAAATTATTTAATCTTCTCTGTCACCTATGTCTGGGTTTATAATTTATTCTATTCCATTAGCAATTTAGACAGCCTCTTATCACTTGGTTTGTTTATACTATACATTCCTTAGCTCCGGCAAAGCGGTCAGTTTTACAGAAGGGATTGAAATCTTGTGTCTTTTGTTAACTTGAAAATAACAAAATGGAGTCTGGTCTGTTCAAAGTGACTTCAGAATATACACTTTTAATTTCTATCATAGCACAAAATGTCTGCCGATATAAATACCCTGACATTACTTAGAGTCAGCCATCTTTTAAGTTCTTCTGCCGTAATGAAACTTAAGATCTTGCCTTCATGCAGTATAAAGATCTTTGTAGAAAACCCCCACCAATATTTTATATTCTTGGATCTGAGTTCTATTATACTATCTGCAAAGGTCTTCCTCTTCTGTCTAGTATTCCACGACAGGTCCTGGTAGACCTTTAGCATTTCATACTCTCCTGAAAGATTAAAAGGACAGTATAGTCACCAGAACAACTACAGCTTATTGAATTTGTTCTGGTGAGTAGAATCATTACCTTCAGGCTTTTTGCTGTGAACACTGTCTTTTCAGAGAAAATCCAGTGTTTACATTACAGCCTAGTGATAACTTCACTGGCCACTCCTCAGATAGCTGTTAGAGATCTTTCCTGGGTCATGGCTGCCTAAAATGTATCCAAACATTCAGTATCTCCTCCCTCTACATGCAGACACTGAACTTTCCTCATAGAGATTCATTGATTCAATTCATCTCTATGAGGAGTTGCTGATTGGCCAGGGCTGTGTTTGAATCATGTAGGCTCTGCCCCTGATCTGCCTCTGTGTCAATCTCAGCCAATCCTATGGGGAAGCGCTGTGATTGGATCAGGCTTCCACTTCTGATGATGTCAGCAGACTGCTTGTTTTTTTTTTTAGGCAAACAGCATGCAGATCTACAGCTTCTGGCTTGAATACAGTAAGATTTTGCTATATTTATGGAGGCATGAAGGGCCCAAGGGGGCTAGATGGTGGTTATAGGATCAGGAATACATGTTTGTGCTCCTGACCCTATAGTGATGCTTTAATCTTTTTCAGTGATCTCAGGATCTGTAACTTGAGTTTAAAAGAGGAGCAACAAACAAATATATCTCTTGATAGGTGATCTGGTACGCCTTTTGGCTTGTTAACTCAGTGACACCGTTCTATCATAGGGCTTTTGATATCTTATTCCACTTTCATATATTTTAAAAAAATCTTCTATATATGTTTCCAATTCTGTTGTCTTTATTTGTTCTGACACACCTCTAATTCTTAGGTTGTTCCTCCTTGATCTGTCCGCTAGATCTATAATTTTATTTTCCAGATCCGCTATTTTTCTTTCCATGGTGGGAGTTTCTCACATGTTCGATAATCTCTAGAGATGTGGATAAAAGGCATATTGCACAGTTGCTCTACATCAGGGGTAGTCAAACGTTTAATACCTACCGCCCACTTTTGTATCGCTGTTGATGGTAACATTTCCTTACCGCCCACCAGTGCCCCAATAACTAATTTTATAGCGCAAGTGCGATTTGTTTTTTTTATATATTCGTACTTAAATGTATCTATTTATTTTTCTATTTTCTATTCTTCTTTTTTCTGTGTGTGTGGGAAGGGTGCTATGTGTGTGTGTGTGAGAGAGAGGTGCAGTGTGTTTAAGGGGGGCAGTGTGTGTGTGAGTGGTGCTGTGTGTTTGTGAAGGGTGCAGTGTGTGAAGAGTGCAGTGTGTGTCTGAGGTGCAGTTTGTGTGTGTGAGTGAGGCAGTGTATGTGAGGGGTGCAGTGTGTGCAGGGCCGGATTTTCCTACAGGCTAACTAGGCTTCAGCCTAGGGCCTCAAGATCAAGAGGGGCATACATTCAAATTGTTAGCAAAATTAAAATTACACTATTCTAAAAACAGTGAACACTAAAACACTGAACCGAAAATAAGGAGAAATTCTATGCATATGAAATGGCCAGTGGCGTACAAAGGGGGGCGGCCGGGGGGTGGTCCGCCCCGGGTGCCACTTACTAGGGGGGTGCCCGGGGCAGACTGCAATGCCCCTCCTGCCGCGATCGCCTCCTGCAATGTGCAGAGCTGCAGACCATGGATCTCGCGTGCACTGCCCAATCAGAGCGTTGCCGCGGGTTACCACGGCAACGCTCTGATTGGGTCTCGCGAGATCCATGGTCTGCAGCTCTGCTGAGCTGCAGACCGGAACTGAGGGCCACCGGAGATGTGAGATGTCTTCCCAGATTTATAGGCCCCCAGAACAAATAGAAGAGTTAAATAATCTACTAGTTGATGAAATAGCTAAAATTACAATGAAGGGGAAAGTTATCATCATGGGTTACTTTAATCTTCCTGATGTGAATTGGAAAACCAAAATAGCTGCTTGTGCCAGGAGCACACATATTCTAAACTCCCTACTGTGATTGTCTCTAAAATAAGTCGTTGAGGAGCCAACTCGTAAAGAGGCCATACTAGATTTAGTTTTAACAAATGGAGATTTGGTATCACATATTACTGTAGGTGAAAGTTTAGGATCCAGTGATCATCAGTCAGTGTGGTTTAATATAAAAACAGTGACTGAGTCACACCACACAAAAACAAAGGTTTTAGACTTTAGAAAAACAGACTTTTGTAAAATTAGAATATGTGTAAAGGAGTCATTATCAGACTGGAGCAATTTAAATGGAGTCTAAGAGAAATGGGATTATTTAAAAGTTGCAATGCTGAAGGCAACAGAAAATTGTATTAGGCTTGTCAGTAAAAGCAAAAAATTCAAGGAACCACTGTGGTACTCCGCAGATGTGGCCAAAATAGTAAAAAAAAAAAGTTAGCATTTAGTAATTATAAAAATACTTAGAGTGAGGAAGATAGACAGATCTATAAGATTAGGCAGAAAGAGGCTAAGCAAGTTACAAGAGCTTCCAAATCACACACAGAAGAGTAAATAGCACAGTCAGCAAAAAAAAGGGGGCAAAACATTTTTAGATACATAAATGAGAAAAGGAAAGTAAAACAAGGATTAGTTATATTAAAAACAAAAGAAGGAAGGTATGTAGAAGAGGATAAAGGTCTAGCTGACTGCCTCAATTAATATTTTTGTTCAGTATTTAAAGATGAAAATGAAGGAAAGAGGCCTCAGTTAAAGGGAAACTCCAGTGCCAGGAAAACGATCAGTTTTCCTGGCCCTGGAGGGTCCCTCTCCCTCCCACCCCCCAATCCCCAGTTGCTGAAGGGGTGAAAACCCCTTCAGTGACTTACCAGAGGCAGCGACATGTCCCACGTCGCTGCTTCCTCCTCCCCCGCCACTCCTCCTTCTGCTTACGTCGGCCGGTGGGCGAGACTGATCCCGCCCGCTGGACGACTCTACGACAAACAAAACGACGCTACCAAATCACCAAACACAACCCAACTAGCACAATGCCCGGGGGGGGGGGGGGGGGCAGGGGGGGAGGACAGTAGGTCCCCCCCCAGTGTGTATCAGGGTCCCTGAGGACAGGTGTCAATCCATATCTGCCAAGTGACCCTATGTAGGGGGAACAGTCCCTATTCTGCTCTGTGTCAGTGTGTATCAGGGATCCTAAGGATAGGTGTCAATCCATATCTGCCAAGTGACCCTATGTAGGGGGAACAGTCCCTATTCTGCTCTGTGTCAGTGTGTATCAGGGATCCTTAGGATAGGTGTAAATCCATATCTGCCAAGTGACCCTATGTAGGGGGAACAGTCCCTATTCTGCTCTGTGTCAGTGTGTATCAGGGATCCTTAGGATAGGTGTCAATCCATATCTGCCAAGTGACCCTATGTAGGGGGAACAGTCCCTATTCTGCTCTGTGTCAGTGTGTATCAGGGTCTCTGAGGACAGGTGTCAATCCATATGTCAAGGTGTCAATATGTCATATGTCAGGTGTCAATCCATATCCATTGTGATTTAGGAATGTTAGGTGATTTCTGCCCTTTATGGATTAAAACCAGACTCTGCATCAACTGTGTAATTTTCCATGGGAGTTTTGCCATGGATCCCCCTCCGGCATGCCACAGTCCAGGTGTTAGTCCCCTTGAAACAACTTTTCCATCACTATTGTGTCCAGAAAGAGTCCCTGTGGGTTTTAAAATTCGCCTGCCCATTGAAGTCTATGGCGGTTCGCGAACGTTTGCGGAAGTTCCCGTTCGCCGTTTGCGAACCAAACATTTTATGTTCGCGACATCACTAATGTCTATCAATTGCAAAGGCCTTAATAGCTCCTCCAAACGCCACCAATTCCTACGATGGGCCAACAGATCCAAGGCGGACATATTGTTCCTCCAGGAAACGCACTTCCCCCAAAGCAAACCGCTCCCTCTCCTGAGCCAACACTACAACAAATACTACACGGCATGCGCTCCAACAGGCAAACAAGGCGGAGTTGCTATGATGCTCCGCAATTCATGCCCCCTCGTAGTCCAACAAACACATCAGGACCCACAGGGAAGGTACCTCACAATAGCAGGACACATAGGCCCGCAAAAATATGCATTCACATCCCTATAAGCCCCAAACAGCCCAACCACTACTTTCTGGAGTTCCATGCAGGCACATCTCAAACTATTCCCATCACATCACCTAACCATCGGCGGAGACTTCAACGCCACCCTTTACCCAACGACAGATAGACACAGAGCGGGCCCGACCAAACGCAACCTATCCCCCACAGCCAAAACAGACAAACTCCTACTCTCATTCGTTACCAATTCTCGCCGGATAGACATATGGAGGACCCAACAACCCTGCACGAAAGACTACACATTTTATTCACACCCCCACCGCTCACATTCCAGAATATCCCTGATATCCCCCTCACTCTTAAATCACGCTAAAACCTCCAGCATCGGATCAATCACTTGGTCAGACCATGCCGATATTACACTCACTATCGAGCTACCAAACATTACAAGACCATGGTCTTGGCAGTTGAACCCCACACTCCTCCACGACTCCACGACCGTAGATGCAGTCCAAAAGGCGCTTTCTGAATATTTCAAAATAAACAAACCTTCGGCCACAACAGAGGGGGTCCTATGGGCAGCACACAAAACAGTCATTCGAGGCACTCTCATCAACCTCGCGTCTTTGCGAAAAAAACAACAGCTCCACAAACTGGAACAAACACTTACCCAACACTTACCCACTGCGGATCTACAAAAGGAAATCACAACATGCCAAACCGAGCTAAAAAGCTTCATGGCAAAAGACGCGACAAAGGCCCTACAATGGACCAAGCAATTATTTTATGAAAAATCCAATAAAGCAGACACACTATTAGCGCGCAGATTACGACAACGCACCGCACACAAACAAATCCATCAGATCCTCGCCCCGGATGGACAACTGCGAACACTCCCACACCAAATAGCAGAGGTATTCCAAACATACTTCACCAAGCTATACGACCACAACCCACAAGCACGCCTAGAACCACAAGTCCTCAGGGACCTGATAGAAGAATACCTAAACTCGACCACATTACCGATTCTCTCGCAACAAGCGGCAAACCAAATCACATCCCCAATTACAGAGGAGGAGGTAGCAAAAGCCATCAAAGGCCACAAACCTAATAAATGTCCAGGCCCAGATGGATATACAGGATTAAACGACAAAACATTTTCTAACACCCTAATCCCCCACATATGCAATCTATACAACAAGATACTCGAGGGCAATGTATGCGACCCCGATAGCCAACCATCTCCTGCCACTCACCCATCCTCCATCAGTCGAAATCCACAACGGAACAAGACAGGGCTGCCCACTCTCTCCCATACTATTTGTCCTCTCCCTAGAACCCCTCCTACAAACACTGCTACAAGACAAAAAAATAACAGGAATTTCGATCCACAACGAAGAGTACAAAACAGATGATACAAATGATATCTTACTAACCATCACTAATCCCGCCCGAATCCATACCACTGTTACTCGCCGCACTGGCCGACTACGCAAGGGTATCGGGATATAAACTCAACGTTGAAAAAAACGAAGCCCTACCAATTCACATACACCCCCAACAACTCCAACACTTAGCGAATACTTACCCATTCGACTTCTCAAGCACAAACATAACGTATCTGGGAACCCGCCTCCCCAAGGACCTCTCCCTAACATATGAACTGAACTATGCTCCACTACTACAAACAGCCACACAGGACCTACGTTCCTGGGCTATCCTCTCTATATCCTGGCTAGGCAGACTAGCATCAGTTAAAATGAACCTACTCCCCAGATTCTTATATTTCTTCCAGGCGCTACCCATACCACTCGTCACCAAAGACTTAAAAACTTTGCAAACTCATATAGATCGATTCATATTGGCCAATAAGAAAGCCAGAATCAAACGTGCAATGCTATACGTCCCAAACAAAGCAGGAGGCCTGGGCCTCCCCCACTTCATGCACTACTACCACGCAACCCAAATAGCTCAGGTCCAACACCTACACGCCCCTTACGGCATAAAACGCTGGGTAGATCTAGAGCACACGATCTTTGGCAGGGACTTCCCATCCCTACATATACGGCTGCCCAAACAAGCCAGACCACAAATAAAAAATCTGGGACAAAATCACCACCAAGTGCTCAATGATATCACACCCCTCCCCATTAACTCTAATCCTGCGAAACACACAATTCGCTCCCGGCATGACACCCCAACACTTCTCCAGATTCGAAGACAACGATCTTATCCGCTTTCATACCTTCTACCAAGGCCAAACACTACTCCAGTTCCCTGATCTCCCACAAAACACCCCATTAAACACATTCGATCACTTCCGCTACTTACAAATCCGCAGCTTCCTCGAGACACCAATAAACAAAAAAGCAAGCAACAAACAACTGACCTCACTAGAGAAAACCTGCATGACCAACCCCATCCACAAAAGCCAAATTTCTGCCCCCTACACGGCCATAATCACAACCCAAAACGAACACTCCCTAACCTATGTGTCAGCTTGGGAGAGGGACCTCGGGCCACCGAGCTCGCCATCAGACTGGGGGGCAGTATGGGAGGCCACAACCACGGTCTCCATTTGCGTTAATCACAAGGAAGAGGCATACAAGACCCTCATGCGATGGTATGTCACCCCTCTTAGACTTAAACAGATGGGGATCTCAAACTCTGACCTATGCTGGAAACAATGCGGAAACAAGGGCACCTACCTCCACGTGTGGTGGTAGTGCCCACATATAGCCCAACTATGGAACCAAATAGCACAAATCACATCCCGAGTTCTGCACACAACGATCCCGCTAGACCCCTGGACCTGGCTACTGTCCAGGCCAATGCAACACACCCCCAGGTGCCAGAACAAACTAATTGCCCGCATTGCATTGGCGACCCGGAGGGCAATTGCAGAGGTGTGGAGCAAAACCGAGGTACCAACACCACAAGTTGTTCTACACAAAATTGAGGAAGCTAGACACATGGATAAATTATCCGCCATAGTACATGACACCATCACAAACATAACAAGATATGGGACCCCTGGTTATACGAATTTCCCACACCCAGATAAAACACGCTGACAACACAAGTATGCTCAGGGCATCCAATCCCACAACCACTCCGGGGCACACCCAAACAAAGTCAACCCCCGACAAAACTCCCCCCTAGCCCCTCCCTCCCCCCTCTTCTTTTTTTTTTTCTTCTCTCACAAGACACACCACCACGGAAAAGACATGCCAGAAAAAACAAACCACACACACCCCACAAGATCGACCACGATCATAAGCCCACGCACACTCAACACACACACCAAACCATAAACTTATGACGACGCTTAACACTCTCTACATAACCACCACCCTCCCCTACTAACGAGACTGGATCCCCTGTCTCTCACTTCCGCACCCCTCTGACCAAGAACGACAGTTCTCAAAAAAATAAAAAAGAGAAAAAATGATCCTCAAAGGGATAAAGGAGTGGAGCGGAGGACGGGATGGAAATAAGATAGGGGAAACACCCAATAGGGCACCCTTCTCATGTTCTGTACCCTTCCCCAATCCTTAGACCTAGAGCAGTAACAAGCGTTATGCACAGGGCTCTAACAAACAAGCAACCGACAGCTACTGTAACCAAAGAAACCTCGCTATAAAACTGAGCCAAATGCAAGACTGTCATAAATCGCATGCACAAGCTATACGAACTCTGTAACACGAATTTTACTCCCTTGTTTTATTCTGTACCCTAACCTCAAAGTGAATGACAAATTTTCAAAAATAAAGAATTTGAAAAAAAAAACAAGGGCAGAGTACAGAATATTTGATAGAGTCCTAACCTCAACATCTGAGGAAAGGGATTTAGGGGTGATTATTTCTGATGACTTAAAGATATGCAGACAATGTAATAGAGCAGCAGGAAATGCTAGCAGAATGCTTGGTTGTATAGGGAGAGGTATTAGCAGTAGAAAGAGGGAAGTGCTCATGCCATTGTACAGAACACTGGTGAGATCTCACTTGGAGTATTGTACGCAGTACTGGAGACCATATCTTCAGAAGGATATTGATACCTTAGAGAGAGTTCAGAGAAGGGCTACTAAACTGGTTCATGGATTGCAGGATAAAACTTACCAGGAAAGGTTAAAGGACCACTCTAGTGCCAGGAAAACATACTCGTTTTCCTGGCACTAGAGTGCCCTGAGGGTGCCCCCACCCTCAGGGACCCCCTCCCGCCGGGCTCTGGAAAGGGGAAAGTGTTTAAAACTTACCTTTTTCCAGCGGTGGGCGGAGAGCTCTCCTCCTCCGATCCTCCTCTTCTCCTCCCCGTCGGCTGAATGCGCACGCGCGGCACGAGCTGCGCGCGCATTCAGCCGGTCACATAGGAAAGCATTCATAATGCTTTCCTATGGACGCTTGCGTGCTCTCACTGTGAAAATCACAGTGAGAATCACGCAAGCGCCTCTAGCGGCTGTCAATGAGACAGCCACTAGAGGAAATAGGGGAAGGCTTAACCCATTCACAAACATAGCAGTTTCTCTGAAACTGCTATGTTTATGAAAAAATGGGTTAATCCTAGATGGACCTGGCACCCAGACCACTTCATTAAGCTGAAGTGGTCTGGGTGCCTAGAGTGGTCCTTTAAAGGATCTTAACATGTGTCACGTCTAAACATTTGTTATGAAGGAACACAACTGCAGATTTCTTATAGTTTGAATATTTATTATAAAAAGTAAAAGGTATTGACTTTAAGTCCAATTTACAGGTACTGTAGCTTTAATTAGTAAACGATAACTGAAGTCCACAATTACAGGCACTGTAGCTTTAAGTAGTAAACGATAACTGAAGTCCACAATTACAGGCACTGTAGCTTTAAGTAGTAAACGATAACTGAAGTCCACAATTACAGGCACTGTAGCTTTAAGTAGTAAACGATAACTGAAGTCCACAATTACAGGCACTGTAGCTTTAAGTAGTAAACGATAACTGAAGTCCACAATTACAGGCACTGTAGCTTTAAGTAGTAAACGGTAACTGAAGTCCACAATTACAGGCACTGAATCAGAAAGAGTCTCTTAGTAGTATTAATGAATTAGGTGATAAGAAGTTACAATAGCTGTTCCATAGTATTTAACTGAAGCAAGACAGATGCAGCTAACTGATATAGAGTATGAGTTGAAGTTAGCTGTAACTGGTTTGTTTTATCGAAGGACTTTGGAGACAGGAAATAACAGCTTTGAGATGCAACGCTTATCACAGAGGTTTTACTTAGCTTCCGGCACATAGAACACTGGTTCCCGAGATCTCCTCAGAGGCGGTTATCAGGAGTGAAGAGAGTTCAGCTTTAGTCGTGGATGAGGAGAGGTGAAGGGAACTTGAAGTCTTCCAGTCCGGTCCGGTAACAGAGGGCTTTCACAACGAAGTTGTAGCCGGTTAGTGAGTACGGAACGTAGTTCAATAATCCAGCGTCGATCAGCTGGTGCGGTCGGATTAAATAAGGAGACCGTGTCATAAAGGGGTGTGGCTAGGCTCCGTGGAACCAGGAAGTAAGAGGATACCATAGTTAAGGCATGACAGTACCCTCTCCTTAATGAGCAACCTCTGGGTGCTATTGACTTGGTTTAGAAGGGTAACGCTTGTGAAATTTGGAAATCAATTTGTCAGCATGAACGACAGAGGAGTTTTCCCATGTATCTTCATCAATTCCATATCCTTTCCATCTGATGAGGTATTGTAAAGAGCCACGATGGATCCTTGAATCCAGTATACTTTGAATTTCGTATTCTTCTTCACCCTGGACCAATATGGGATCAGGAGAAGTAGTGACATTTCTTTGGAAAGGGTCAGGATGATGAGGTTTTAGCAAGGACACATGAAAAACAGGATGTAGTTTCAAAGTAGGTGGAAGTTTCAATTTAACAACATTACGGTTGATAACCGATATTATTGGAAAAGGACCAAGAAAAAGGGAACTTAACTTCTTTGATGGACGGTTTGTAGAGATGTTCTTTGAGGAAAGCCAGACAAGATCACCGATTTCATAAGAGGGTGACGGTTGTCTTTTTGTGTCAAAAAACTTCTTTTGATTGGAGGAGGCCAATTCTAGATTTTCATGCAATTTCTTGAATAAAGAGGACATATGAGAGATTTGATTCGAATCGGAGAGGTTAGATGAAGAAACTGTCTGAGCAGGAAATGAGGAGGGATGAAATCCATAATTGGATAGAAATGGAGTCATTTTGCTGCTGGTATGAAAAGAGTTATTGTATGCGAATTCTGCCAAGGGTAACCATGTTATCCAATCGTCTTGTAAGTGAGAACAATAACATCGTAGATATTGCTCTAAGCATTGGTTGACTCTTTCAGTTTGTCCATCTGTTTGAGGATGATATGCAGATGATAGTTTACGTTGGATATGAAGAGTAGCACATAATGCATTCCAGAATTTGGAGGTAAACTGAGTTCCTCGGTCTGAAATGATTTCGTCTGGCAGTCCATGAAGTTTAACTATGTTGTCAAGGAATATTTTTGAAAGTTCAGAGGATGAGGGTAACTTCTTTAAAGGAATAAAATGAGACATTTTCGTGAAGCGGTCTACTACCACTAAAATGGTGGTATGATGGTGAGAAGGAGGTAGTTCCACCAAGAAGTCCATAGAAATGGATTGCCAAGGTCGTTCAGGAATCGGTAAATTCAATAATTGACCGAATGGTTGATGATGGACATGTTTGGATCTTTGACATATAGAACAAGATTTGACATAAGATTCAATAGTTTGGTCTTGACGAGGCCACCAATAGTATCTTTTAGACAATTCAAGGGTCTTTTTTATACCTGGATGACCTGCCAGAGGAGAATCATGAATAAATTCAAGTACTTTAATTCTGAAAGAAGGAGGTACATAAATCCGGTCTTTAAAATAGTAGAGACCGTTTTTCTTGGATAATTTAATTGATTTGGGAAGTTCAAGAGCATCTTCACTGAGATCTTTAATGTCGTCAATAAGAGAAGATAAGATTCCAATGACTGTAGGCGGAGGAGGTTCAATTATAGTGTCTTTATGGATCCTGGAAAGGGCATCCGCCTTTTTGTTTCTAGATCCAGGTCTAAAGACGATTTGGAAATTGAATCGGGAAAAAAAAGATTCCATCTTACTTGTCGAGCAGACAGTGTTTTATTGGAGTGAAGATATTCGAGATTTTTATGGTCAGTATATACGATTAAAGGGGTCTGAGCACCTTCAAGAAGGTGTCTCCAGGTTTCTAAAGCCACTTTGATACTTAATAATTCTTTTTCCCCTATAGGATAATTCTTTTCGGCAGGAGATAATGATCGTGAGAAGAAGGCGACAGGATGAAGAGGTTCTTGAGGAGTTTTATGTTGAGAAAGGACAGCTCCAATTGCAATTTCCGAAGCATCCGTTTCAAGGACATAAAGATATGAAGGATTTGGAAGTTGAAGAATAGGAGCTGTTATAAACTTTCTCTTTAATTCATTGAAGGCAGTTTGAGCCTTCTCGTTCCAATTGAAGGGATGTTTTTTACTGTTAAGTTGATTGAGTGGGTGAGCTATCTCAGACTAGTTTTTAATAAATTTTCTGTAGAAGTTGGCGAACCCTAGAAATCGCTGCAATTCTTTTACTGTAGAGGGAACAGGCCAGTTGATGATACAATCGACTTTTGAATTATCCATACTTATTGAATGAGGGGAAATAACATAACCTAAGAAGGTTATTTCATTGACATGAAAAATACATTTTTCGGGTTTAGCGAATAGTTTGTGAGTTCTGAGTCTGGATAACACCCATCTGAGATGTTTTCTATGTTCATCAGGAGTGTTGGAGTATATGAGAATATCATCTAAATAAATGATAACACAGACGTCCAATAGGTCTCTAAAGATATCATTTATGAAATGTTGAAAAGTTGCAGGGGCGTTGCAGAGGCCAAAAGGCATCACCAGATATTCAAAGAGGCCATATCTTGTTCGGAAAGCAGTTTTCCATTCATCATTAGCCTTTATCCTGATGAGGTTATATGCCCCTCGAAGGTCAAGCTTAGTGTAGATGGTAGCAGTTTTTAATCGTTCAACCAGTTCATTGATGAGGGGAAGAGGATAACGATTTTTAACTGTTATTTTGTTTAAAGCTCTGTAGTCAATGATAGGACGTATAGTCTGGTCTTTGTTTCTCACAAAAAACATACTTGAGGCAGCAGGTGAACTAGAGGGTCTAATGAATCCTTTCCGTAGGTTTTCATCCAGATATTCTTTGAGAATTTGCAATTCAGCCTCAGAGAGAGGGTAGATGTGCCCAAAAGGTACTGGGGCACCAGGTATGAGGTCTATGGGACAATCGTAGGAACGATGAGGTGGGAGCGTTTCAGCTTCTTTTTTACTGAATACGTCTGAAAAGTCTGAATAACAAGAAGGTATAGTTGGTTCTTTGGAGATCTGAAGAATGGGAATTTGTTGTAAACATGTTTCTTTACAATAATGGGAGTTAAAGGTGAGAGAGAAAGGAGACCAAGAAATTTGAGGGTTGTGGTTCCTTAACCAGTTGATCCCTATTATGATGGGATAGAGAGGTGATGGAATAACATCAAATACTAGAAATTCAGTATGAATATGATTGGTGGTTACCTTTAGAGGGATGGTTTCATGAAGAATCGGTCCCGAGGAGATAAGGGAGCCGTCAATCACTCTAATAGGAACAGAAGTGTTTTTTCGAACACAAGGAATTTTATTCTTTGTTACAAAGGTTGAATCGATGAATACTCCATTTGCACCAGAATCGATGATAGCTTCAGTCATAATTCTCACCTTATCCCACTGTAGTATGAGAGATATAGGAGTGAACTGAGTGGTTGGTGTAGAAGGGAGTGCACTGAAGATAGTAGAGGCATAGGCTTGCCTACCGGCCTTTGTCCGTTTCAATAAGGGACAATAAGGAACCAAATGATCTTGAGAAGCACAATACATGCATAGGTTTAATTGACGTCTTCGGTTCTTCTCTTCAGGAGTGAGAGGACTTCTTATTACCCCTATTTCCATAGGTTCGCTTGGTAAGGAAGTCTTTTCAGGAGCTTTTGAGGGAGTGAAAGGTTTGCGGTCTTTAGAATGTAAGAGGGCTTTTTCGGCCTTTCTTTCTCTTAATCTTCTGTCAATGCTGATTGATAAGTGAATTAGAGCGTTCAAAGTAGTAGGGAGTTCTGTTCTAGATAGTTCATCTTTTACAGCTTCAGATAAACCAATTCGAAATTGGTTGCGCAATGTGATGTCATTCCATTGCGTTTCTACTGCCCATCTTTTAAATTCAGCAATGTAATCTTCAACGGGTCTATGTCTTTGCTGTAGAGTTCTGATTGTTAAATCAGCTGTTGCTTGTTTGTTAGGATCTTCATAGAGAAGAGACATGGCTTCAAAAAATTCATCCAGTGAGTCTAAGATGGGGTCATCGTTTTCCAGAAAGGAATGGGCCCATGACATAGGTTCACCTCTTAGAAAGGAAATAACCGAACAAACTTTAGTTCTTTCTGTAGGATAAGATCTAGGTTTCAAAGCAATTAATAGTTTGCAAGAGTTAAGGAACTCCCTGTATTTAGAACGATCTCCAGAGAACTTTTCAGGGTTACATACAGCAGGATCACTAGCCGAGTGCAGAATAGTATGAGGAGTATGAGTTTGTAGATCTCTGACATAAGTGAGAATTCTTTCGTTAGTAACTTGCAGGTCTTGCACACCTTGGGCTAGTGTATCAACTCTTTGATTCAGCGTAGTTATCGTAGAATCGAAATCTGCTGGATCCATTACAAGGGCTGGATTATTCTGTCACGTCTAAACATTTGTTATGAAGGAACACAACTGCAGATTTCTTATAGTTTGAATATTTATTATAAAAAGTAAAAGGTATTGACTTTAAGTCCAATTTACAGGTACTGTAGCTTTAATTAGTAAACGATAACTGAAGTCCACAATTACAGGCACTGTAGCTTTAAGTAGTAAACGATAACTGAAGTCCACAATTACAGGCACTGTAGCTTTAAGTAGTAAACGATAACTGAAGTCCACAATTACAGGCACTGTAGCTTTAAGTAGTAAACGATAACTGAAGTCCTCAATTACAGGCACTGTAGCTTTAAGTAGTAAACGATAACTGAAGTCCACAATTACAGGCACTGTAGCTTTAAGTAGTAAACGGTAACTGAAGTCCACAATTACAGGCACTGAATCAGAAAGAGTCTCTTAGTAGTATTAATGAATTAGGTGATAAGAAGTTACAATAGCTGTTCCATAGTATTTAACTGAAGCAAGACAGATGCAGCTAACTGATATAGAGTATGAGTTGAAGTTAGCTGTAACTGGTTTGTTTTATCGAAGGACTTTGGAGACAGGAAATAACAGCTTTGAGATGCAACGCTTATCACAGAGGTTTTACTTAGCTTCCGGCACATAGAACACTGGTTCCCGAGATCTCCTCAGAGGCGGTTATCAGGAGTGAAGAGAGTTCAGCTTTAGTCGTGGATGAGGAGAGGTGAAGGGAACTTGAAGTCTTCCAGTCCGGTCCGGTAACAGAGGGCTTTCACAACGAAGTTGTAGCCGGTTCGTGAGTACGGAACGTAGTTCAATAATCCAGCGTCGATCAGCTGGTGCGGTCGGATTAAATAAGGAGACCGTGTCATAAAGGGGTGTGGCTAGGCTCCGTGGAACCAGGAAGTAAGAGGATACCATAGTTAAGGCATGACAACATGTATAGCTTGGAGGAAAGACGAGACAGGGAGGATATGATAGAAACATTTAAATACATCAAGGGAATCAACACAGTAAAGGAGGAGACTATATTTAAAAGAAGAAAAACTACCACAACAAGAGGATTAAATTAGAGGGACAAAGGTTTAAAAATAATATCAGGAAGTATTACTTTACTGAGAGGATAGTGGATGCATGGAATAGCCTTCCATCTGAAGTGGTAGAGGTTAACACAGTAAAGGAGTTTAAGCATGCGTGGGATAGGCATAAGGCTATCCTAACTATAAGATAAGGCCAGGGACTAATGAAAGTATTTAGAAAATTGGGCAGACTAGATGGGCCGAATGGTTCTTATCTGCCGTCACATTCTATGTTTCTATGTTTAAAGGTCTCTCTTTATGTCCTGTGTATTCACTTGCATTTCCTCCTTAATTTTCTCAAATTGTGTGTCTAGATGACTGAGTAATCGTTCATATAGGTTTTCTTCCTGTCTTGAGTTGTCATGTGCCTCCATTTGTGTACTACTCCTTTCTCCTTCTGTCATATTGGTTGACTGGTGTGACACATCTAAATTTGATTTATTCCCAGGCGGTTGGGGTGAGAAGAAAGAAAAACGCTTTTCTAGCTGACCTTCCATTTTTTTTTCTTTCTTCAAGTGTTTGCCATTTTGCGTCTTTTTGGTGGCCATATTTTCTTCTAATTTTATCTACCTTCCTTCCCTCCTCTTTCTGCTCCTTCTTTTTTTTTTTTCTCTGAAACTGCTATGTTTACAGCAGGCAGGGTTAACCCTAGGCGCCCTGGAGCTATCCACACCAGAGCTGGCCATAGCTCCCTCAAATGTGAGTTTTTTACTTCTACTTATCTGCACACTGAACCACATCAAAATTGAGAGCACTATTGTCGATTTCTGTCTTTCTTTTCCGAGTTCTGGACTACCAGACGGTGTTGACGGAGACCCCCTCCCTACATATCCCATAAGCGGGGATTATACCGCTGTACGCAAACCACACCAGAGCTGGCCATAGCTCTCTTGAATGTGAGTTCTCTAAATTTTGTTACCTATCACACCCTGAACTTTCCTACTATACCATTAGTCGCCTCTACCTCTCTTGTATTTACATATACGGAACGGTCTACACTAGACGCATCCACAGAGGAACTCTATCAAGTATCCTAGACCATCTATTGGCACCCTAGCAATACTTTACTGGACTATCTATCCTTATTTGGCGCAGCCCTTCCATATCTTTTTTAACCCTAGATGGACCTGGCACCCAGACTACTTCATTAAGCTGAAATGGTCTGGGTGCCTCTAGTGGTCCTTTAAATATTATTGTTTG
Source organism: Pelobates fuscus (assembly GCF_036172605.1). Classification (NCBI taxonomy): domain Eukaryota; kingdom Metazoa; phylum Chordata; class Amphibia; order Anura; family Pelobatidae; genus Pelobates; species Pelobates fuscus. Next base: position 200,452,394 of record NC_086317.1, on the reverse strand, counting down.
ACAAAGAGGGGTCCCCAGTTTATAGAAATCAATGCCAAAATTACCAAGATGGATTTAGTTTAAATGGCATTGATTTGAAGGTGGCATCTTGATCCCCCCTTTAAGTGGCAAATGTGTTCTTTATTTATTTTAGAGGCGGAAGATACAATGTACTACTTTACCGAAACAAGAGCCAATTTGAATGAGCCAACTTAATTTATGCAGCTAATAACATTGATTGTTCTTTTTATTGTTATCATTATTTATTATTACATAAGAAATGTTAAAAAAAAAATATGGCTTGCATATGAATACTGTATTAATCAAGTAATATTTATATTGCAAAGTTCATAATATTTTTTTATGAATAAAAAAGTTCCATGAATCAGAAGCTATCGTCTATCACTGAACAGAACTTCAGCCTTCAAATAAGAAGCTAAAGAATGATGGAAATGTTTATCATGGGGGGGGGGGGAGGAATTATTATAACTAAGAAAAACAAGTACTAAAGGAACACAGAGAAACATGATATTACAGCCAAAATCCCATTGTACAGCGCTACATATTAGACCAGGAAATATACAATAAGAAAGGGCAAAATGTAATTCGAAATAATTGTTTATAATCTTGATGGATCCCATTCCTCCCAGACTAGCCTGTAATCTATGTAACTGACTACCTACAGTGCAATCATGATGTGTGGCCAGCATCGTGTACTGTGCCCAACTAGTGCCGGCAATACCGGGTTATTCTGTAACAATCCGGCACGGCACGGGTTAAGCAGCCTAACACACGGTGTGAGCCATGACAGGCATCCGGGCCCTTTAAAATGCCAATGTGCATTCCTGACAGCCTATGAAAGCTGGGATTCCTGCCTGGTTCGCGAAACTTCAATTCAGCCAATCAAATTGGGTCCTTACTGGCAGCTAGCCAATAGTAGGGAGCTGCTACCCTGAATGACGCGCACCGCTAAAACCAATGACAAGCACCGTTCAGGAGGAGGACGGAAGCGAGCCAATCAGAGGCCGCTTACGCTAATATATAAGAGTGAGCTAAGGGGGCAGGCTCAGTGCGCGCTGTCTGAAGGATCGAGTCAGAGCGAGGCGTGTTACCGTTACAAGAACCAGCATCACACCCTGTCTGCACTCTGACAGCAGCCGGCACTCATTTTATTTTTACTTTTTCTACCTTTTTAACTCCGGGCAGTGCCGTACGATTTATACTTTTAACTGAAATAAACGAAGATTTTTTTTTTATTTCCTAATACACCATCCGTGACTCCGGAGTGCCTTCTATCTGGTGACCTGTTGCGGTGATCACTCCCGCTCCGCTCCTCAAACCGTAGATCTCGTTGCTAGGATACCGGGTCCGAACCGCTCTGCCCACGTGACGCCTCGCGGAGACCCCCTCGTGCACCGAACACCCGGCCGTGGTGACGTCATAACCGCGGAGCCCAGCCGAGCAGGAGGACCCCCCCGGCGCCCACCACTCCCGAGTCAGGACCCGGTGTGCCGCCTTTACCGGAGCCGTAATGTCCTCGTCCGCTCCGCAGACACCGACCGCCGCTCCTCCCGTCTCGTCCCCGAGGTTCAGCGTCCTCTCCTGGCCGCAGGTCCGCCGCCTGGATGCCATCCTGTGCGAGAGCGTGCCCATCCATGGCCGGGGCAACTTCCCCACCCTGTCCTGCCGGCCCAGACACCTCATACAGGTTAGTGACCCGCCCTGGGAGAGGGAGCTTAATGGGGTTACTCACCGCTCCGGCATTCCTCTGTGGGAGGTCCCCGGGCCTGATCGTGGACAGCTTAATGTGCTACAGCCGGCTTATGGCTCAGCGAACTTTAACTCCCCCCCCCCCCCCCCCCCGACCCATTCACACAGCCATGGCCCCACCTAGGGTAACCGCACCTTGTCAGTCAGTGGGGTGGGATTACATCGGGATTTGGGGGGTCGCTGCCAGCTCTACACTGACTGAAGGCCATCACCCAGGATAGGGCGTGCTACAACCTGCTGTCAGTCCAGTGACTTAACTAGAAAATAAAAAGGGTCATTAAATGACCGGACAGAGAGGAGGGGAGGGGGTTCCGGGGTACTTGGTCTATTCTAAAAGCTGCCATGCCGCCTGCACGTGGTTTAAAGGTCGTTCTGTCCGGTTCGGTTGTGACACGTGCTTTTTGCCCCCTACATACTCCTGGCTCGCTTTGACCTTAGTTATTCGTATAACGGCCTATAAAGTTGTCTTTTTGGGGGGATGGGGTTTTACACCTGCCTTACAAATTATGTAGATATCTACCCGTATTCCCATAAATCGCTCACAGCTCTACTTATTCATAACCCTGTTGTAAAGGTCCATTTTAATTCCTTTTGTTCTTGTAACCAAGCACAACTATAAAAAAATAAACTATTTTCTATAAATGTATAATGCAACTCCCGTTACATGTTGTGTGAATGCTAGAATGTTCTGTATAAGCTGTCAGTCTTCCTTTAAGGCACGGTATTCTGAATGTCACAGCTCTGGTATTTGGCCGCCCCCTCCTGTTTCAATTTTACAGTGCGCACTTGCTCTTTAGCTCGTGGCTTGCAGAGGAATAAAAAAAAAAATGTGCTGAGCAGATATCTCTAAGTTTGGCCGGGGGCCAGGTCCTGAGTATCCACAGCACTTGGCTCTTGACCCTGAACCCTGCAAGCAACCGTATGGACCTGTTTAACTGTTTCTAGATGTACATTCCTCTTCTGCTGTTAGTTGCAGCATCTCGCAACTTTTCTTAAAAACTCAAATCCGTGGGAGGTTTACGATGGGGGTGTCATATTGGTGGTCTAGGCATAACAAAATGGATTTGCAGAGAGATGACCGTTTTGGCAGACAAATGGGTGCCTGATTTGAAACCCTTTTATAGATATTGGGCTGACATACTGCAAGCTTGTATCCTTCATTAAAAGGACTGCTTAAATACAAAATCACTGTTTAGTAGATATTCCCCCAAAGAAAACATGCATTTTATCAGTGTGGGTATATCTAGAAACAGCTTGCAAAACCTGCCGTTCTCATTTCTGCAGTGCTTGCAAGCCTTCCCCTTCAAACTCAGTCCAAACTTTCTGTGGCTGTTCAGTCTCCCTTCCCAATGCAGCTCAATGAGAAGTCTTTGCAAAGTAGATTTTGAGCTATTGCGTTTAGCTCCACCAAGTGAACCAAACCAGGAAGTAACAGGACTTGTTGTCTACTTGAAAGCCACGGGGGTATGACCAGATTAATTTAGAAAAGTGTTAATTTCTATTGAATTTTCACACACAGCTTTTTAGCAAACTAAAGTGCTTTAGGCATGGCTAGATAAATGCCAGGTCGCAATGGTGACAAAATATTTTGTTCTTTCCTTCTGTGTGCTGGGAGGAAGTGAAGGGAGCTGTAATTACTTCCTCCCGGTGCAGAGGCCACGCAGGGGAATGGCAACCTAACCTGGCAGGACACCAGGTAAAGACTGCTCCATGCTGACTAGCTGTATGTATCGGAGTGTATCAATTTAATACTTTGTGTCAATCCAGTGAAAGTGTGTGTTTAGGTCACCAGTCCCCTCCGATCGCATGGGAATTATGTTTGTTCACACTTTTTTTTTTTTTTCTCTTCTTCCATGGCTGTCAGTCTCGCCGTTGCCTGCCATAGTAGCTGAGATTATCCCTTGCCAATCTGTCAATTAATAGCATCTCGATAGGGGAACATTCAGCGCCTGCATGCAGGGTGGAGACACTGAATGTAGGTGCTGCACATTGTGCAGCACTGATGGGGGACACTTTAGTGGCCATCTGAGTGACAGCCACTAGAGGTGTTACTAGGCAGCAATGTAAAAACTGACTTTTCTTGGGCGGTTGGGAGGGGAAATACTGGCAAACTAGTCTGATCTGATGCATATACACAGACCACTGCACCCAGGCCCCTTCATAGTGATGACATAGCCTGTGTGATTTTTAGTGGTAATCTTAAGGGACACTACGTGCTAGGAATACAAAGCTGTATTCCTGACAATAGCCCCCTCTGCCTCTTCCCCATTTACTTACCTGATGGCAATACTGATATCATTGATGCTGTGAGGCTCCACCCTGTCCATCATTTGACAAGATGTGTGCATTAGGCCTCCCCATAGGAAAGCCTTGAATCAATGCTTTCCTATGGGGAAATGGCTGACGCTGGATGTACTCATGCAGAGTGGGAGGACGCCCTGCATCAGTTACTGGACCAAAAGTCCGTTAACACCCAGGAAGCACATCTAGTGACTGTCTGGTAGTCAGCCACTGGAGGCAGACTTGGTGCTGCAATGTTTTACACTGTAGCACTAAGTGCAAAAGGGACCCTATCCAGACCACTTCAATACGCTTAGGTGCTCTGTGTGCCTATAGTGTCACTTTAACCTTGAATTTGAAATTCAATTTTTAATTTCCACTTTAGTGAATAACCTGGTCAGTGTTAATTTTTTTTTTCTCTCCAGTAAAAGGTTTTACACAATTTGTTCCATGTACATGCATGTTGTTGGTTTGTATCCTTTAATCTATGCTAAACCAGCTTCATTGTGCATGTTTATCACAGCCTATGAAAAATATTTAATTTTCATAAACTAAAATGGCATACATACTGTATCGGTGCCTAGAGTATCCCTTTTAAAAGAAACTTGCAAAGTACCATAATCACTACTGTGCTCTAGTGGTCAAATCTGTCCTACAATATCTGGAACTATATTGCCCTCATGGATATGATTTGCTTCATATCACTAGGAGCAAGCCAGATGTTTCTGCAATCTTCAGCTCACGTTGCAAAGGCAGTCTCTATCAAAACCTTTCCATGTACTAAATGGCAATTTTTAATTTATTTTCTTTTTAGATAGGGCTAAATCTAAAGGGTCACGGCACCACCTCTTGATTTTCCTAGCCAATAAATTAATTTCTAAATAAGAAGCTATTGTATGTGCACAGCAAATCGCCGCTGTGACAGAGATGCAACTCTGAGGAGACGCTATGGGATGTATTCAGTGTCTCACTGCAGAGTGAGAATCACACTTGCAACCTTTGCAGGACCAAACCTAAGAAATGACCTGCGTGGTTGTTCAAGTGACTAATTGTGGTGTTATGGAGCCATGTAAATGCTGCATTTTCTCAGCCTTAGGGACAAACTACATGCCCTATAACCACTGCATTAAACTGTAGGGATTACTGTTACTATAGTGTATTTAAAGAGTGGGAATGAGCAAATTGAACTCTAGTCCTGCCAAAATCTAATGTTGGGCTTGGGTTGATATTTGTTGAGTTTAGAATGCATTACATTCTCAAAGCCTTCCATTAACAATTAGTCAAAAGAGGTTTTCCTCTTTAGGCAGTCTGTATGAACAGCCTCGTCAGTCTTGTGTTACTGAATAACATGTGCTGTGACTTAGGTTGTAAAACTTAAAATAGCCTAGCTTACTACATGTCCCTAGTTGTTAAAGCACAGGGTGTGTAAGCAGCCAGACTTGTAGCATGACCCATCTTACTGTCCTAGCATGTGTAATATCCCATAATATATTGCTATTTAGCATTATGTATTTAACAATCATCCTTGGTTTGTTGGATTAAATTTTTCTAAACCATAAAAAAAATTATAATTTTTTTGTATTCTGAGTATGACATATAGTGCATGGGTAACTATGGTCACATCCTGCTTCTCCTAACTTTGACATCTTTGAAATTGCTTTAGGCTGGCATATGTGGTAGCAGTAGCTGATATCGTGTACTGGCACCAACTTCTAAAAATGTTTCTTTTTAGACCGTGATGACAGTGCACCAATCATTTGACACTCAAATCCTATTTCACAATACCAAATGTAAACTTTAATTACAGTTAAAATCCAATCTATATTTGTATTTTTGACAAGTTGACTTTTCCTATTGAATGGTCTGAATAGCTAGAAGTGATTAACCACTCTAACCACTCTTTATGGTTTAGGCAGTGTTTCTATCTTGCTGAATGACATTCAGATATATAATATAATTGAGACTTAAAATTATCCTACAATCCGCAAATCTGTAGGTAAAAAAATAAGAACAATTTTTAAAGGGTGACTCCAAACACCATGACCACTTCAGTGTTTTGAATTGATATTGGAGCCTGGTGTCTGTATGTGGCGCATCTTGCTATGAAAGTGTGTACATGCGGAGTTAAGGACTACTACCACTTCCACTTCTAGCAACATCATTAGTTGGTCTGATCAAGTATTAAAAGTTTTTGCAGATCTGTAACAGGGTAGAAGTCTGACACCATAACTACTAAGGGCTGTAATGATTATGATCATAAAGACACTTTAATTACAGGTTTATGAAATCAAATCAATTTTCATACTGTACTGTTACTGCAGTCTAACGCCCTTTTCTATATAAAGTTTAATATGCTGTAAAACCTGATCACATCACTCAACTGTCCTGTGTCATTGCACTTAAAAGGAAACTACAGCTTGTCCTTGCAGTTTTTTTCAGTGTTTACATTGCTGCTTAGTAACTCCTCTAGGTGCAGTCATGGAGACTGCCACTTGAGATGCCTACTATTTAAATGCTGCATTGTGTGCCTCACCTACATTCAGCGCCTACATTAGGGATCGGTCTGGCTGACTATTCAGAATTTTCAGCAATATCAGTGTTTGCCTATAAAGATACCGATAATGCAGATCAGGGCATGACAATCCTGTCTAAAGCTCACGGGTTACCACAGCAATTCTCCGTGGCACACAGGCTGCAAGAGTTGGACAGGGGAGCTGCTGGGAAGGGAAGTAAGTGTTGCTGGGCCCTCTCTGCACAGTCCATGCCACTGGACTACCAGGGAATGCCATATCTCCCCTCCCTGGCCAGGTAAAAAGCAGGGAGGGGGTACTAAGACAAAATGTTAATTTATTTAAAAAAAATTTTTTTTACTCCTTACATACCTACACAAACACTCACTGCATTTACTATATGCACATTACACACACTCTGCATTAATTATATACACACTGCATTCACTTATCAAATACTCTCATTGAGATATCTATATCATTCGGCCTGGCATGTATAATTTGTGCATTTACCTTGATAAAATTGCAAAAAATAACTGAACATGATTATTCAACAGTAGGTTTGTGTAGAAATAGTTTATAAATGTACAGAATAGTGGTAAGTTATCGGCTAGCGGCCTGAAACTTCTCAGCTTTCCAGTATCAGCGGCCAATCCATAGTCTCCACACATGTAGACTCTAAACACTGCATAGAAATGCATTGATTCAATGTATCTGTGTAGATGCTGATGAGCTTGGCATTTTGCTGCATGTGCAAAGTAGCCAATCCAATGCTTTACCATAGGAAAACATTGGTAGGTTAAAGGACCACTCTAGGCACCCAGACCACTTCAGCTTAATGAAGTGGTCTTGGGGCCAGGTCCAGCTAGGTTTAACCCTTTTTGCAGTAAACCTAGCAGTTTCAGAGAAACTGTTGTTTACCTATGGGTTAATACAGCCTCTAGTGGCTCTCATTGACAGCCGCTAGAAGCGCTTCCGCGCTTCTCACTGTAATTTTCAGTGAGATGACGCCAGCTTCCATAGGAAAGCATTGATAATGCTTTCCTATCAGACTTGCTGAATGCGCGCGGCTTTTGCTGTGCATGTGCATTCAGCCGATGATGGGAGGAGAGTCCCAGCGCTGGAGAAGAGGTAAGGGATTAACCCCTTCCTGCCCCCTCAGCGCCACGGGAATGGGACCCTGAGGGTGGGGGCACCCTCATGGCACTATAGTGGTCCTTTTAAGATCATAAAGATTGATCTGAGCAATAGAGGTGGGGTCAGCCACATCGATGGAGAAGTGGTTTGACATAAACAGTGAAGCATTTGCGTGGCATAGTAAACACTGCTTGTGTATATTTCTATGAAATAATACATAGGGAAGTTCATGTGTGGTTAAAAAATGTTTTTTTGTTTTTAAAGTGTAATCCAAAATAGTGTGTGTGTGTGTCATAGTAGACTTCCCATGTGATAGACAAAAACATGGTAACTAGTTGCAGACATGCTTAAACAAAACTAGCTGTTTAAAACTTTGTATTGATTGGAGAAGGTTTAAAATACATCCAAGTGCAGGTAGAGCTAAAATATCTGGCACCCCTCCCTGGTCTGCTTCTATAAGAAACATAGGAATTGTCTCAACATGTTTCTCGTAGTATAGATGGTGTAACACTTGGTTACTGCACTAAACTCAAATTAGTTCAGTTTAACTGTTAATCTGAAAACTAATCCTTAACACCACAAAACATAAGCAAATTTGCTTTACAGCATTGCTCGTGAAACTGGCACAGTAGGGTCTTCCCAGTGATTTAGTGCATGGACTAAAGGGGATATCAACCTAGAGCACACATCCTTGCCAGCTAACAACGTAACAAGATCTACACATATACAGTGCTGGTTCTTACAGAGCACTTGGTGGATCTGGTGTCAGAAGTGCCCTGGCACCCCCATTTTAAGTTGTCAAACTATTTTATTCCACCAGACACTGCTCCTAGTTTCCTTTAGCTCAGTGAGAGCCAGAAGCTCTTTGAGCCAAACGCTGTACTATGGGGCCAGTTCATTGGCTGAGCCTGTAAACTGACCACTCTCTGCCAAAGAGCTTGGCTCCATAAAAAACACTTCTGGCTCTTGCTGAGCACTAGTGGAGGCAGAGCAGTGGACTTTAGGTAAGAAATCAAATTGTCCTAAAACAATTTCACTCTTTATAGTGGGGTCGCCAGAACACTTCTGGCACCATAATGGTGTACTGTAGTGGTTATGATGCTTGGAGCCCATATTTAGTTTTTGACATGTACACAAACAGTGTATGACATTAGCTTGGTATCCCATTCCTTAATTTTAAGACTACTTCAGTGACCCACTCTAACAGAATTGCTCTACAATAAATTATAAACTATTGGTTACCAATATTGCATAGGTACGCAGGGAAAGCATTATTGCTACAGGAGCGGAGGGCAGCTCCCTGGGACTTCACTGTTTGTTTCTGTGCCGTCTGTTGGGGCCCCACTGACAACATAGGGACCTAACTTGGGGATACGATTTTTATCTTGGTGCCATTACCTTTTTTTTTTCCCGTCTGGCAGCTATCTGTTTTTTCTTCCCTCACAATGGAATCTGGCAGCTAACAAAATTAGTCATATACATTTTTTTATTATTTTTTTTACACTAATCTGCTTGCATACAGTGTATATTCTGTAAGGAATTTAGGCTATTCACTCAAATGCATCTCTTGGAAATCTTCAATGTATCTCTCCTCCCAAAACTGCTCCTCCCAGGCGATCTGTACTGAGGTATTTAGCATGGACTCTTAATACCTTACGTAAGAGCTGTGGCCTAGTTGTATTAGTGCTTTGTCAGCTGTAACAACATGCATTGCAATTTTCAAATCCAACACCGTGCCATGGGATGCATGCCTCGGGGTATTTACACGTAAGAACTTGAACAAATGTTAAAACTATGCCAATGTGACAAATTACGTGCCTTCACTTCCACATGGAGCTTGAATAAAGGGCAGTTTTTTTTGTTTGGTTTTTGAAGTCCTGTTAAGACTACACCTGTCACAAAAATAAAATGGTGGCTTATAGAAAAAAAGCATGTTTCTGGACTATGCTAGTCCAACTGCTATCACAGTGTTACAAAATCATGATGGCAGATAAAAAGTTGTGTAAACTGCAAAACTTGACAAAGCACTAATCGGACACTAGTAACTAGATGTCTACATTATCCCTTTTGCCATACATAATAGCGGACAACCTTTCAGCTCTATTTCTCAGTTTTCAGCATAGAAAGTTTGCCAAAATTAATGATCTCTCAGTAAAAGAGCTTGAAATTCAACATGTGCTTACAGTTTCTCTAACAAATGTATAGATTTTTGAGGAAAAACCTCTAAATATCTTTACACTAATCTGCAGACACTCAATGCCAAGGAATTGAGATAAGGAGTGTATAAAGTCTCTGCGCTCCCTCCATAGCTGCCACATCTGCAGTGTGGTTGCTATGGTATCTCCCTTGCCGACACTGCTAGTGCTAGCTTAGAATAGGAATGGAGTGGTCACTCCGTTCAGACACTGGCAACAAAGCCAACATATTGATATCAAGCAATGCAAATCAATGAAGAGCAGAGGTGGGTGTTACATAACTGTAAGACTCTTTTATGAGATTGCAGAGGATCAGGAAAGTGAGTTTCCCTTCAATGGTTCAAAGATTTGTTTTAGCAGTTACTCAGTCCAGATTGGTTTTTTTTTTTTTTTTTTTTTTTTTCAAATGGCACCTAGTAACTCCTTGTTGCTTTACCTACCTGCTCTTGAAACAAAGCTGGCACATAAGTGCTAATATGATATTGAAATAACTAAATTGCCAAAGGATTTTGGTTTTAGGTTGTCAGCTGATTATTAAAGGACCTGTAACACTGACAAGTTTGTGGGGATTTTTTATTTTATTTTTGTAAAATGTTTAAACCAGAAAGCAAAAACTTAGAGGGGTTCTAGAGCATGAGGACATCTGCATCAGTTAGGTGACCAAAGGTCTGTCTGACTGCCACTAGCGGCAGTCTTAGTCCAGCAATGTAATTATGCAGTTTCTCAAACTGCAATAATATACATTACAGGACTAAGTAATGAGACGGACCACTTCAATGAGACAAAGTGGTCTGGGTGACTAGTGTCCCTTTAACAATATACAAAACAAAAATAGAGCAAAAAAAAGTGAAACTGTAAAACATTTTATAAAGTTGGTCAGATTGCATTGTTGAGCATGTCAGTTTCTTCCGCCTTCCCATGTCTTTCAGACCAGTACGCTAATGACCGAATTAGGGCATCATCTTGCAGCAGGAGAGAAACTAGACACTGTTGCCTGCTCTGTGTGAATCAATCTGATCACACTCCCTGTCTTCACCTCCCCTTTCAGTATATTGCGAGGTGAAGAGATCTTCCAACAGCAGATGTTAATCGGTCATGCCCAATGCACTTTTTCAGCATTCCTAGGGATAGCACACTAGTTGGTGCCCACCTTCGAGTGGGTGTGGCAAGCATAAGGAACAAGCCGTAAATATGAAAATATTAAACCACTTTGTTTCTCATTGGCAGAACCTGTAATATGAAGGGTATTGTGCCTGGTTTATTGCCTAATGGTGTATTTTGACTGGGTTTACATTTGTTTGTGGTATTGCATTGCACGGTTCTTCAGTTGTTGGGGTGGCTATATTTTGAGTTTGCGGTGTTGCATAATATTTAACATGGGAGTGTCTAATATGATGGATTAAAATTGAAGAAACACCTGCTAGATCAAAGCCAAAGCTTGGCAGCCTGACAGACGCTGGAGGAGGGAGATTGGATCCCAGAGAAACATGTCACAGCGTGGAGATCTGCTGAATGTGCAGGGTTTGAGACTCGCTACTGAAATCCAGTTATCTGTTTGGTTATGTGTACCTTTTTGTTTCTTTGGATCTCCTCAAACACCTGCTCTGCACAGCTTTTGTACATACTCCACAAATACACTGCCCCTGCAGGAATTGATAAAATTGGATGAGTTTTAGGATCTAAGCTAACTAGCTGTGTAAGTTTACTGAATTCATTTTCTGGTGCAGCTTAAATGACTAAGAAGGGAGGATCCAGAGTTGAAAATCCACCCAGGCTGGAAATATTGTCTGAGGTAGTGAACAGCTTCCTAGTCAGATGAGATTCTCCATCCACCCAGTCATAATAAACATACAGCTGCACCTGTGTCATCTTGATCCTGTACATATGCCAGTACCTTAACTCTGTCCAGTGCATAGCCTGTGTCTGGGTTTGTAATACAAAATTCAATTTGTTCCATATAATCTAGGCTTTTCAGACAAAGGTTGGCAGCCTGCTTAATAGAAAACAAAGCTCTCTATTACATTTTCAATTCATTTATGGTGGTAACTGCCTGCTCTGTAACATTCTAATCCTTTCAAGGGGCTTTCTAAGCACAATATCTCTACCTGTTCAAGCTAGTAGGCTGTATGTGATATCTGGTTTTGTGTAAGAGGGTTGCTGTAGGGACCCAGACCCTGTCAGTGATTTGAAGTAGGTATGGTGCCTGGAGTAACCCTCAAACTCTGTATGTGCAGCATTTCATAGGAAAAGCTACACAGACTTAAACTCCATCTCTGGTAGCGTCATTAGCCCAGATCAAGAGTTTTATGTTGGTTCAATTTACTGTTGCATTCATTTGAGTGCTCAGCTGAATATTAGCCAGTGAACAGCCAGCAGTATCTGCATCTGACACTGATACTTGCTCTGTACGTTGCTATTGTGAAACGTCTGCAGTAGCAAGTTCAGAGCTGGCTTGATGGCATAATCACTGCCATCTACATTTCAAACAAATGGCTTATGGCTAACGCAGAAGCCCTCAAGTACAAGTGGGACCAGAAAACCATAAAGCCTTACACCTCTGCAACAGGAAGTAATGGTGCATAGACTGCCCTCTTATAATCACATGGCAAAATGTACCTTGTCTACCATGAGTAGAGTTTGGGCAGTTCCCCAAGGACACAACCAATGATTTTAAATTTAAAAAAAATAAATAAAAAAAATCACACAACCATTTCAAGAGCTACTCTGCCACCTTCATTCAGCTATGTAGAACTGGCAAACTGATAAATGCAGCAGAAAACACCTGAACCAAGTTACAATAGTTAGGACAACAATGGTCATAATGATCTTAATGTCTGGATGGTGGGTGATGTATAAAAGCAGGTTTATTCTTACATCTTTGGGGGGGGGGGGGGTAGGTAGAGAGGGTGTGTTCCAAATGTTGGTGTGAAATTTAAAGGAGCACTGCCTGGCTTGGATTCCCTCTGCACAGTCTGGCTCCCCCTCCCCAGCTGCTCTTAAATGCAAAGAATTTGCTTGAATTGCATACATAGGCTTAGAGGGGCAATCAATTAGCACTCCAACCCTCATCCAATCACTGTTCAAGAAAAAGCCCCTGGGGAACTCCCACTAAAATGTTAAACCATTCAAAAAAATCTTAAAGGTAAGGTTTGTTGACTCTGGGCACAATTGCCATTTCATTGAGTTAAGTGGGTTTTTAATATATTGGTTATAAAATATCTTGCATGATGCAAAAAGTTTAGTATGAACATGTATACACATCTAACTGCTATTTTTGTTTCACACCTTTTCTAGGTAGTCCGGAGCCGGTTAGAACATAAAGGTATTACTGTCCACAATGTGCGGTTAAATGGTTCTGCTGCCAGCCATGTCCTTCACCAAGACAGTGGATTAGGCTATAAGGACCTTGATCTAATATTCATGGTGGACTTGAAACAACCTGATGCTTTCCAGGTAGTGAAGCATGCTGTACTGGATTGCCTTCTGGACTTTCTGCCACTTGGTGTTAACAAGGAAAAAATCACACCTATGACTCTGAAGGAAGCATATGTACAAAAACTGGTTAAGGTATGTACTGAAAGTGACAGATGGAGTCTTATTTCCTTATCTAATAATAATGGCAAAAACATGGAGCTGAAATTTGTCGATACACTCAGGCGCCAGTTTGAGTTCAGCGTTGACTCCTTTCAAATCCTTTTGGATTCCCTTCTAATGTTCAACCAGTGCTCTGATAAAACAATGTCTCAGAGCTTTCACCCCACAGTGACTGGTGAAAGCATGTATGGAGACTTTGAGGAAGCAATGGACCACCTACGCAACAAGATCATTGCAACACGCAATCCAGAGGAAATCAGAGGTGGAGGGCTGCTCAAATACTGCAACTTACTGGTGCGGGGATTCAAGCCAAAGTCTGAAGTGGATATGAAAACAATGCAGCGATATATGTGCTCACGTTACTTCATAGACTTCCCAGACATAAGGGAGCAGCTACGAAAACTGAGGTGTTACCTACAAGACCACTTTGTAGGAATGGAGGACAAACGATATGACTGCCTTATGACCCTTCACCATGTAGTGAATGAAAGCACTGTGTGTCTCATGGGACATGAACGTAGACAAACACTTGCCCTTATTGCCTCCTTGGCAGTACAAGCTTTATCTGAGCAGTCTGTCCCAGCAGTTCCCAGTTTCACCTGCTACTACCAGCCAGCCCCCTTCATAAGTGATGGCAACTACAACAACTATTATTTTACACCTGTCCAAACTGTGATGCCATGCAGCCATTCCTATCAGACATGGCTTCCCTGTTGTAACTGAGCTAGCTGGACAGTATTACACCCTTCCTTTGCCTGCCCTACTGCATTTTAACTGAAAACTTGGGAAGAATTTGGCTTAATTTTTTAATTAAGATATGTGCACTTTGGTACAAGCTTGTGAATTTTTTTACATAGATCATGCAATGATTTCTTATGTATATTCTCAACATGCCATTTAATATAGAACAACTTCTCTTTATTCTGCTGGTGAAATACATCAAATATGGGCATGTTTCTTAGATACAGGCTTTTTACTTCATTTTTCCGCTTTTTTTTTTTTTTTTGGACCAAAGAGTAAAGAGCTAGCTCTAAGTGCCTGTATCTATGCAACACAAGGGTAATCCCTGTTTTGCTTCCAAAACCAGTCCTGTAGTTTGGTTTAGTATAAATTCCTGTATATTTTTTTTTGTTTGTTTTTCCTTCTAAGTTGGTTTGTTAAAAGGGCAGATCTCAACTTCTTAACCCCTTAAGGACACGTGACATGTCATGATTCCCTTTTAATCCAGAAGATTTGTCCTTAAGGGGTTAAACTCTCAGTTTAAGATCTAATCCATGCCTGATTCTGTAGGGACTCAATATCACTTTCTTCATTCATAGATTTGTTACAATGTTTTAAAACCTATAACAATTTGGATGTTGACTGCCTGAGTCACTGGTAAGCTTAGATTGCAAGTTAACTGCTGATCTATATGAACATGGTGTTCTGTTTACTGTAGCTTTACTTGGCACATCTAGCAGAGCTATCAAACTTTAACACTTCAACCGTTCAGCTTTTGGTCAGAATATTTTCTGACCCACACTTCTGTGGCTTTACAGACTTGGTGTGACATAACAATCTGTGATGCAGCTCCTTTTCAATACAGCATTGTTCTTTTGATGTTTTGGGCTAGTTTTCAAAAGACAGTCTGTCTGGCAAAGCTTTTTAATGTGCAGAGTGACTTATAACACAGTTCTTTCATGTCTCTTCAAATTTTAAAATGTACATATACATTCTTTGTAGTGACCAAACGGTGTGGAAGTGTTGCTGTTGTCCTAATGCAAAGGCATGTGCTAAAATCGTGTATGGAGTTTAGAAGAGTTGAATGATCATGAATTAAAAACGCCTCCTTTTTTTTAGTGGGATAAGAGCAGCAGTACATCAATGCCAGCAAACTTTTTTCTGAAGATAGCCAGCAAATACTGAATTATTGGTCCACTACTGTGTGTAACAATGACATGACCAACTGATGCAAAGCATTCATTTAAGACTTGCTAAAATTAGTGCCGTTAGTAAAGTTCTTCAAATGCAGTTTCTACCTACAGAAGTTTAACAAACTTTAGCCCTTGATGACACCCGACACCATAACTTCATGCCCAAAACTAAAAATTGCACTTGTCTTGTGTGGAAACTTATCCTAGAACTACCCTTCAGGATGTCAAGGTAAAGTCACTGAGTGGCTTAGTAGTGGTGGTGATGCTTCCTACATCTCACACATCCGCAGAATCAAACTTAATGTTAACTCAGCTGCAAAAGGCTAGAACAAACAGACCACTTGCATCTACAAGCAAATAGCTGTTGATACTATACAGAGCATGAAATAAAATAGCGCTGCAACACTGCTACGTGCCAGCATTGTGACTGTTATATTGCATAAATAGCCTGTATTGCAGCAATTGGAAAGTAGGCACAAATCTCCAGTTTGGCACATTTGTGGTCACTTTTACACTGCAATGTTAACTGTTCTGATCAGTCCCTGTTGGCTAGTAGCAAGAGTGATTTAATGTCCAACTATCATTAGAGTACCATTTCATGCTGAAAATAAACATTTCTTTAGTAGATAGATCTAAAGAACACATGCGCATAGTTTATGCATGTAGTCATTGGAGGGCATATTTTAGAACAGCTTGCAAGCCCTCCCATTTGTCTATTTACAGGTAAATAACCAATTGTAGGCTTTTCATTGACCAGCCTCTGAATCTGTGTGCAGGTGCATCTGGTCTGAGGTCCATGGAGAAGGCAGGTGTGCTTAAAGTGCTAAGTTAAGGAGGAAGCAAACCTCCATGGAGGTGATTCAGAATTATGAAACTGCTGATTTCTCCATCGGATGCGAATTGCAGATAAAGCATTTCAGCAAGTGTTGTGGAGTTGGGGTCCTTTAACAAAATAAGCCTCTCCCTGGGAAGGCCCACACATTAAACGGCATTCAATAACACTCAAGACACTGACTCTGAGGAATCTAGATGTAATGCAGCAAACCAGGTTTACAAGTCAATGCTCTGTCTTGTGCTTGTTTAAATGCATGTCAGTGAGAAGGAAAAAAACACAAACTTGTTTCATGCATTATTAAATATTCTTCTGAATATACTCAATCTATATAAATCTCAAGATCTGCTCCTATACTGAATTTTGACTCTAAATTCCTACCTGTAGAATCAGTAGTGCTAGATATTTGTAGCGGTTTCACAGCTCCTCAGCTTTCTAGGAAATGTTATGTATCGCGAAACCCTGCACAGTCTAAATTGGCTTATACAATAGTTTCTTTGTGGTGTCCTAAATTTCCTCTTGCTGGAAGTGATTTTATAAAAAGATGGCGATTGGGTCAAAGTTGTATCTTGCTTTTATCCCAATGTGACATGTTCTAGCTGTACCTTTCTGTCAAGCTAAATTTTGCTACTGTCTAGGAAGTCACTAAAGTGAGGGGGGGAAAATAACACCTTCAAATCCCTATATTTTACCATTTTAAATATTTGTATCTTTTCTAAATGCCTGAATTAAACCCTGCACTTTTGTGAATGTGCCATAGTAATCATATCCTCGAATTTCAGAATTGACTAGTAAATCTCTATTTCTGGGTTTCTCTTCACAAAGTAAAAGGTATGAAGAGAATTTATTTTATTTTTTTGGGGGAGGGGGGGAGGGAAATGCAGAAAAGAAACTGCCCATTTGTTGACATGCTTACCAATCGAATGCTAGTGTTATTACTTAAAGTGACACTATACTTACCAGAATAACTACATTAAGTTGTAGTTGTTCTGGTGAGTATAATCATTATATGCAAGCATTTTCATGCAAACACTTAGGGACACCTCCAAGTAACCACTCCTCCGGTACTGGAGGTGCTTCCTGGCTCAGTGGTGCATGGGGGTGCTGAATTTTCCTTCTCTATGTGGAGGTGCTGATTGGCCAAAACAGAGTTTGGCCCTGCCCCATGCCGATTGCATTGGCTAAAAATCTGCAACTTTGAGGTCACCAAAGGGGGCGGAGCCAGCGACAGCAGACCTGTGCATTGCTGGAAATAAGGTTGTGTTTTTTTTTTGTTTTTTTTTTATAATTTTTTAAAGGGGGGCACTTAAATGGTGGGTTTTGCACTATAGGGTCAGGATTACATGGTTGTGTTCCTGACCCTATAGTGTTACTTTAAATTGAGTTCTGAGTGCATTTCAAGTTTTAGGATCAAAAGAGCAGAACTGGAAACCTGTCAGCCATACTTCCAGTTCAGCTACTATGGTCTTACATTTTAAATTCATTGAATTCTCAATTTATTTTTTTTTGAGTGGTGGGCTAGATTGTTTAAAAACACCTGTAGTTAAGATCTGCGGAAGCAAGATGCTGTCCATTCAGCAGGAACCACATAGGAAGCAAAATGACTTGCTTCCTACTTGGCAACAGAATCACAATGATGATTCTCATTACATCATAACTAATACAGCAGGCTGTAGTGGTTATGGTTGCAGTAAACCTTTAAGATTGTTTTGGTGCTTCGTATCTCTATTACATGAGTTTCAAGCTCGGGCCACTGCCCTGTCACTTCTCCTCTAATTGAGAGAGAATGAAAATAAACCTATAAATAAAAAATATATATTCTCTATCGCAGTACCATACTTTCATTTTAGTTCGTATTGGTAAACCATATCAAATCACTATAGGCAGCAAGCAGAGTGCTGCACCTGGTCTAAAAGTCTAATTTTGTAAAATGAGTGCTCAAAATGTTAGCAAGGAAGTGGATATAAACTAGGATCTGCCAGCCAAATGATTAACAATCTTTAATCCACTCTTGCACAAGTTAGTGAAGTGTGGTGTTTTTATTTTTTAAACTCACAAAGCAACTCTAGATTTGACATAATCCTTATTCCTGAAAGCCTTTTTGGAGTGTTGAGCCCTCTGGCTTTATAAATCTGACCACTTACATTAAACAAATTTGCTCCCCCCCCTTTCCTCTAAACTGTCATAACCACTCTCTGCTTTTAAATTTTCTTTCATTCCCAAATGTTAAAATGTGTTTGCAAGTTCTAGACAGACTATGCGGACTACATATAAAACCGAATGGGTATTCCAAACCTTCAAATCTGGGCAATGCATGATTTTAGTGTATGTGGTGTCTCTACTTGTGTTTTTTAACACTACCAGCTAGGGTAATGACTGCGGAGGAAGTATAACTTGAATGGCTGCCAATTTATTTTCTCCCCTCCTCTGACCAAATTTAGGCAGCTCTCTCCAGGTTGGGAGTGCCTGACAATTGGTGACTTCAGTTCTTTGAGCTGCCTGTTCAGCTCATTCCCAGAAGCCCAGCTTCCATACTTAACCTCTTATCTACCATAATTTTTTTTTTTTTAAACTCAAAATCAGTGTTTACGGTATTACTTTGTCTCCTATGGGTAAAATTCTTACAACAAAATGTATTCCATGTTGTGTGTGTGCCTTTTTATGTTTGTCTTGTTATGTATATAATTTTATTCTTTTATGGTAAAGAGGTGCCCATTGGTTTCAAGCACTCATGTTTAAACTGTTCTGGTGTCTCAGACAATACTCCCATATTTCCTTTGCTGCAGAAGTGTAAAATTATATTTTTATGGGTGTTTATTTACAATATATTTACCCCCTTTAGTTGTGGGGTTGTTATGAGCACTACAAAAAAAAAAATAAAGTTTATTTTCTCAGACTCTGACTTGTTCCTTAGTGGGGTTGCTAAATATAGCTTGTGTCTTGGGTGTGTGGGTTTTTCTTTTCTTTTTTTTTTCTTTTTTTTTCTTTCCTTCTCTCTCGCTCTCCTTCCCTCCCTCTAATGCTAGGACAGATCATAACAGGCCTTGTTTGGCTTGGAGAGTCCTGAAAATGCAACAGTTCCAGGCATGTTTAAAATGTCTCCTTTAGGGGAGAAATAAAATATACAAATAACTGATTTGTAAAGATGGTGAGTTAAGGATGGTTTTACCATAGGGTGGGACAGTGATAAGCAGCATTGAGGGTTTTTTTTTTTCCCCCCCCGAAGCTTGCAGAGGTAACTTGTCTACAATCCACTTGCCTGATATTTTAGAGCAAACATGTCAAATGTAATTCACTATACTACTCCTCTCCTTCCACCCCCACCTTAAGCAGTCTTTCAATCCAGCCCTGCGTGATCTTTTCTGCATAAGCAGACCACATGCTCCTCTGGCACTGAGCAGCAGGTAAGGGGAGTGTCTGGCCTGCTCTGTACGCACTGTAGCGCTGACGGATATGATTCATACAATGGAGCACGCGATCAGCTGCGGCCCAAGGGAGGGTCACAGCACAAAGCAGCCCCAGGGCAGGCGGCCTCCCAGGAAATTTCATGGTATCCCAGAAGGCCAGTCTGGCCGTGGGCTGCATGTTGGACATGTTTGTTTGAGAGGGTTACTCCAAGCATTATAACCCTGAAGCCTACTGTAGTAGTTATGATGTGAGTACCTTGGTCCCATTTCCCAGGAGTTTAGTAATTACAATGGTTTACCCTACTACCTGGGCTAATTTAAATCTGGCTTCAGATGCCAACCCTACCACCCATTCATTGACTGAGATTATCAGCCAACTGCTATACCCCATGATTGCAATTCTGTACATAGAAAAATGCAAAGAACTTATCACAAGTACAGAACCCTAGCTAGGCTGACAGGCTTGCCAGTGATATTGTCATTGTTTGGGTTACACCTCCAAAAGCAGAGGGGTAATTTCCATATATGCAGCATTTAATAGGGAAAGCTGTAGATGGACTCCAGGCACCATGACCAAACCACTAAAGTGGTCATGGTGCTTGAAATAACCCTTTACTACTAGAGATATTTCTATTGCTGCATGTGAATGTGAGGGTACAGAACATTAAACTTTGGATTCAAAATGCAATCCAGAAAAAGTTTAATACTTTACAAAAACATGACAAAGTGATTCATAAAGGTGTTGACTTATATCCGTTTAAATTATTTATCTGGAAATATGCTTAATTTAGATGAATAAAACATGAATGAGAAGTATGGCATAAAAGTATGAGATGGCACTGCTTAGAAAGCTGGCTATCCTGGCAAATGACATATTAGGCTCATGGGTGTTGCAGGGATAGTTTTACATAAATAAATTCTTTATAACTTCAAAGGAACCCTATCCCAAGAACGATTTGCTGCTGCTCTCTATAATGTCCTTCTGCATTACAGCTGGAATAAACTTTGTAAAAAGAAACAAAAAAAGGGGGCAATTGGAGTGGCTAATCTAGAAAATGATGGCGCAAACCAACCCCAAAATATTTTTAGTATGTACATTCTGAAGAAAACAAATTCAAAATGAAAGTGTAGGTAGTGGTACACTGAAAATAGCTTGTTCTTTCTTTTGCAATTTTCACTTTATTTTGTGTTTATTTTTATTTTCCTTCGATGACTCTGAATCTTGAAGCACCTAAACATGTTTGCCCATTGTCAGGGCAAGAGCTACCATAAGGCAGCACCAGTGGCTGCCTTAGGGTGCACCGGCTAAGGGGTGCAAATGCCTGGTGTCCGGCAGGAGGGAAGTACACAGTAATCCTGCCAATTACGAACAGTAGTGCAGCTGAGCTCCAGGCTCGATGCATGGGGTTACAAAAGAAATCGGGGGATCTCTCTGTCTGGCCCCGAGTGGGCCCAGGGAAAAGTAGGAAGATAAAGAGCTGCCCAGAGGAGGGGGAAGTGGGAGTTCTCCCTCCACCTATCAGAGCGTTGCCATGTGCTACTATAGCAATGCTCTGATGCTTCCCCAGAGACGTCCAGAAAGAGCTGTCGGCACCCACTGGAGGTGCAGACAAAGCAGCATATCTCCCAACAAACCATCAGGGTACAGGATTCCCCCGTTCCTGGCCAAAGGCAAGCCTCAGGGAGGAGGGAATACACTTTAAAAAAATAAAAAAAAAATTCTCTCCATATAGTTGCCCTATCTGAGGCCCTATCTCTCCCATCTCAGCCCTACCTCCTCACCTTGGTCCATTCCTCCACATGTCAGCCACTACCTCTCCCATCTCAGCCACTAACTCCCCCTCTCAACTTGGGCCGTCTTTAAGGTTGGTCTAAAGGGGCAGCTTCCATGGGCCCAGTTATTCCCCTTGAGCCCGCAACAATTTAATCAAGAGCCCGCAGCCATTTAATCAGGAGCCCGCAGCCATTTAATCAGGAGCCCGCAGCCCTTTAATATTGCAGCGACCAGGTCCCTTCTTATTTTGTTACTGCGGCCGGGCTCCTTTTTGTCATCCACCCATGACTGGGCCCCTTTCATATTGTATGCACACAACTCCTCCCCTCCATGGCCAATTTAGGTCCGTTCTTCCCACACGGCCTGCTGGGAGGAAGTGAGTTCACATCACTTCCTCCCGAGTCACAGCTTACAGGGCGCAGTGTGGGGAGGTAGAGACGACATAACGCTACTGCCATCATCTTAGGTCAGCCAGCTCCCACTGGACCTCAGGAAATCAATCCTGCTGCATCAAAAGTGAGTAAATAGGAGGGTGGATAAATTATGTAAATTGTTATTTATATATGTGTGTGTATATGTGTACTTGTGTGTCAGTGTCTACTTATGTTTGTGTAATTGTGTGTATGTGTACCTATGTGTATTTGTACTTGTGTGTCAATGTGTACCTGCATTTGTGTACCCTACTGTGTGTATGTGTAATTGTGTGTATGTATGTGTACCTGTTTGTCAATGCGTACCTGTGTGTATATGTACCGGTTTGTATGTGTACTTGAGTGTCAGTGTACCTGTCTTTGTTCCTGTGTATCTGTCTGTTTTTGAGTGTGTGCATATGTGTGTGTTGCAGTGCATACATCCGAGCATTCCAATGCAAACACTTCACAAAAATACATCCCTGTATGTGTGTATCAGAGTGTGTGTATATCTGTGACAATGTGTAAGTGTATATCTGCGTGTGGCAATCAGGGCCGGTGCAAAGAATTTTGGGTACATAGGCAAAGATGCATTTTTCTGCCCCCCAAAAACATCTGCACCTGTGTGCCTCTTAACCTCCCTTTTGTGTTTCTTATCCCGTCTTTAAATATCTGACTCCATTTAGTGTATTTTATCTCCTATTTTTGCCTTTGTGTGTCTCCTATCTCTCCTCTTTGTATGACTCTTACATCCTCCCACATTTTGTGTGTCTTACTCCTCCCAGACCCTTTGTGTGACTCCTTTTCTCCCAGCCCTTTTGTGTCTTTTACTCTTCCCAGCTCCTTTGTGTGTCTCTTTCCTTCTCAAGCCCCGCTGTGTGTTTCTTTCACATCCAGCCCCTCTCCCCGTCCCTTAATGGTCCCCTCCCTTCTCTGACCCTTACTGTTCCTCTCTCCTCTCTCCTCCTTTCCCTGTCCCTTAGTGTTCCTCTCCCCTCCCCCCTCTGTTCCCTGTCGCTTAGTGTTCCTTTCCCCCCTCCCTCCTTTTCCTGTACCTCAGGGTATTTCTCCCCTCCTCACCCACCCCCATAGTGGTCCCCTCCCCTTCCTGGTGTGCCTCCTACCTTTCTTGTAGCGTGGCTTAGCGGAGCGAATCCTGGTACAGTGAGCTTTTCATGTCAGTCCTGCCAGGTACAGGAAACAGAAGTTCCTGTACCACGGTACACTCTGCTTGGCCACGCTACAGTCAGGGGTGTATAAACACTGACTGTCACACACACTCAATGACAAACACACAGACGTCTCTGACAGCCAGACTCACTTATCTGACACACTCATTCATTGGCAGACACTCACACGCACACATACTCACATGTGCACACACACACACTGACAGACACACTCACTCACACACAAAGTCACAGACACACTGACAGACACACATACTCACATGTGCACGCACACACACACTGACAGACACACACACAAACTCACAGACACACATACTCAAACACACACACTGACAGACACACATACTCACATGCGCACACACACACTGACAGACACACACACAAACTAACAGACACACATACTCGAACACACACACACTGACAGACACACATACACACACTGACAGACACACTCACTCACACACAAACTCATAGACACACTTACACACACACTGACAGACACACATACTCACATGTGTGCACACACACTGACAGACACACTCACTCACACACAAAGTCACAGACACACTGACAGACACACATACTCACATGTGCACGCACACACACACTGACAGACACACAAACTCACAGACACACATACTCAAACACACACACACACACTGACAGACACACATACTCACATGCGCACACACACACACTGACATACACACACTGACAGACACACTCACTCACACACAAACTCACACACAAACTCATAGACACACTTACACACACACTGACAGACACACATACTCACATGCGCGCGCACACACACTGACACACACAAACTCAGACACACTGACAGACACACATACTCACAGATACACACTGACACACACTCACATGCACACACAGTAATTAATAAAGTAATTAATAATACATTAAATGTCAATTTCCCACCCAGCCTCCCTACCTGGAGTGCTGGCGTGGGTCTCTCATTGGTGGTCCAGTGAGGCTGCTGGGAGGCGTGCGGCTGAAGTGGATTAGGAGGCGGCGAGGGAGCTCTCTGATCTCTCTGACTCGCTCCCTCGCAGGCTGTTTTCTGATGCCGCGGGAGCCGGAATATGACGTCATATTCCGGCTCCCGCGGCATCAGCAAAACGCGCGCGAGGGAGCCGGTCAGAGAGATCAGAGAGCTCCCTCGTCGCCTCCTAATCCACTTCAGCCGCACGCCGCGCCGCTCCGGGGATCCAGGAGGTGACCAGGCAGGAGAGAGCACTTCCCTCCTGCCGGTCACTTGAATTTTGCGCCCCCAGAGCCGGTGCGCCCTAAGGCGGCCGCCTGTGCCGCCTTATGGACGCGCCGGCCCTGGTGGCAATGCATGCACACCTACATTCCAATGCCAACACTGCACACAAATACACCCCAGCATTCCAACGCTAACACTGCATGTAAGTACACCACTGTCAACACCCTCACAATCTGTCATCCTCCATCACACATACTGTCACCTCCCACACACACTCACCCCCCTTTACCCTGCCACACTCTTAATAACCTCCCCAACATGCCACAATCACCCAACGCTCTGCCACACTCCCCTCATCACAATAACCACTCCTAATCCTGCCAGTCATCTTCTCTCACACTGTCACAATCGCCCCCCCAACCCGGTCACCCTCTCACACTCAGCCTCCATCACCATGCCACACCTACTCTATCACATTAACCCCTCCAATTTTGTCACTCCCCCCCCCCCCCAACCATGCCACATTCACCCTGTCACCTAAACCTTCCCTAATCGTTTCACACTCACTTCCCCTCACCCTGTCACACTCCTCCAACCATGCCATATTCACCCCAATCTGGTAACACTTACCCCCAACCCTGCCACACCACTTTGTCACATTAAACTCCTAATCCTGTCACACTTACATCCCCTTACCTTGTCACACTCCCTCCTCCAGTCATGTCACACTCACCGCGCTACCCTGTCTCATTCAACCCTCTGGCTCTGTCACACACCCCTTCCACAGTTACCCTTTTACTTACTCAGTTAGACAATGCCAGATATACTCAGAAATACAGACAACATAATACACATTGTGACTGCATGTCTGTGTTTGTCCGTGTGTTTCTGTGCATCAGTGTGATATTTATTATTGGGCACACTGACTGGTATTTATTAATGGGCACACTGTGGTATTATTAAAGGGAAAACTTTACTGCTTTATTTATTAACGGGCACACTGGCCGTGGTATTTTTTTAACGGGCAACCTGGCTTGGCAAATGTTTAATGGACAAACTGACTGTGGTATATTTTTAATTGGAAAATTGACTGTGGCATGTTGTGTTTTGCAAAGTGACACTGGCAACAGGCAAGTTTTGTGTGTTGTTAAATTGCCACTGTGCCAAGTGCTGTGGAGCAATGTGGAAATTGATATGAGCTGATGTGACTTGTATAAGTGCTGTGTGGGCAGTGTGACACTGTGGCAAGTGTTGTGTGTACAGTGGCACTGTGGGAACAGTGAGACACTGTGACAAGCACTGTGGGGGCAATGTGGAAATTGATATGAGCTGATGTGACACATGTAAGTGATGTGTGAGATTGTGGCAAGTGCTGTGGGGGCAGTATGACACTTAGGCAAGTGCTGTGTGACCCTGTGGCAACTGCTGTGTGTGGCACTGTGGGAGCAATGAGACACTGTGACAAGCACTGTTGAGGCAGTGTGACACTGTGGCAAGCACTGTGGAGGCAGTGTGGCAAGCACTGTGGAGGCAGTGTGACACTGTGGCAAGCAATGTGGGGGCAGTGTGACACTGTGGGAAGCACTGTGGGGAAAGTGTGACCCTTCTGCAAGTGTGCTGGTGCATGGTGACCCTGTGGCCATACATTGTTGCTTGTGGTGTGCCCGGGGATTCTGGTTAGAGCTATAGTGTGCCTTAGGTGAGAAAAGGTTAAGGCGCACTGATATATTTGTGCATGTATGTATTTTTGCCTGGTTGTCTATATGGAAGAGACACAGAAAGGGGCTGGGGGGGAGTAAGAGACAAGACACATTTAAGGGAAGATAAAATACACTAAAGGGGGTGTAGGACACAAAAGGGCCAAAAGAGGTAAGATATTCAAGAAAAGGGAATAACTAAAGGCAAAAACGCATCTTTGCCCGTGTAGCCAAAAAATCCTTGCACAGGCCCTGCCATTTGCTCGCTGGCTGAAACTGATTACTATACTATAATATTAATACAGAAATCATGAATAAAATTTAAATTAGATATTCGCTGTTTCTAAAGAAAGAGTTTATTCTCTTAACTCTGAATTGTACAGAAACCTGTACTATTTGGGTTTGAATTCTCTACAGATCACACTTTAGTGAATACACTCATATCTGTCTTATTGAAGTAACAAAGCTGAGGGAGAAAAATATGTGAAGCTTCAAAATATGAACTTGTATATTGACAAATTAAAATATTTGTATAAAGTTATGAGACCTCCCTACTTTGTGTTTATTAGTAAAAGAAACCTTGCGAGGTCAGATGACCATACTTAATTAAAGCCGATATTAACCCATTTCCATGGAGGTATTTTTAAAGAAACAATGTGAGTAGTCATGTGACTTTGCAGGATTAATATAAAGGCACTTACATTTTAAGCTTAATTATAGGAACAGTATAGTGTCAAAAATACCAACATATTCCTGACACTATAGGTGTAAAAGCACATTTTAAATAGCCTTACCACTGTTAAAAGTTAATTTACTCACATTTTTCCAGTGCCACACGGGTCTCCTTACTGGCCCCGCCCTCGCTCCACCACCTTGGCCGAAATCATCAAACGTGATGATCTCAGCCAATCTAATGCTTTCCCATAGAAAAGTATTGGGAGGCTATTGTGCATGCGCGTTCAAAATGCCACGCTGCGCCAATCAGCATCTCCTCACACTGTGCACTGGACTAGGAAGCACCTCTAATGGCCATCTGAGTGACAGCACCTAGAGGTGTTACTGGGCAGTAATGTCAGAGAAAAGGCAGTGTTTACATTAAAAGCCTGCAGGGACAAACTATACACACCAAAGCAACTACATTAAGCTGTTCGTTGAATATATTGTTCCTTTAAGGAATGTTCTGATGCTCTAAGAAACGGCAACTGTATCATGTTTGCCTGTGGTTTGTACTTGCCATTTTCTAGTTTGGTAGTAGTCCCCTATGACGGAGCACAGCTGATCAAGGCTAATCTAGATTTATAGTTACATGTGTGCTGTTCAACTCTTCATAGAAATTGGTCTATTATAAATGACAGGCTCGTCATAAATCAGGCTCACACAGATGTATTAGGCGTTTCCAGCAAAAGTGGGAACTCCTCTGTTTTTAATGCTGACTGTCAATGTTACACATACAGGAGAAACTCTTTCAAATAAAGTGCACCAAGGCAGCCCCTTCCACGGTAGACTGTATTTTTTTTTTTTTTTTTTTTTAAAGAAGAACCAACACTTTTATGCTCAGTTTTCCTTTAAATTTATATTAAAACTGGTGCAAAAATGTAAAAAGGTGTATGCCTCCTGGTTTCTATGGTTATTGCCTCAATTTTCTAGAACAGAAAACTAATATATCTCAGCCATTGTTTTTGGTTCTCCACCCCACCTTTGATGTTCAGTGACGGAAAAAAGCACAACTTCTAACTGTAATTGACAAAAAGATGGGCTCACTCCTTTCTAGTAGTGGTTTCTGTTGTGTTGATTTCTATATTTAATTCAAATTAGTGTAGTGTCATTACATAACAGTTAAAGAAATACTCCATTTAATTTTTTTTTAACAATTTAGTAGATATAGCGCCAAAGAAGATATTTTGTGAGACTGTTTTCTTTGGGGTATATATGTAAAACCGCTAGCAAAAGCTGAAGACCTGCTGTCTGCTGACTTTGCAAGCCTTCCCTTCTACACCAGTCAAGGGCTTCTCAAATGAGAATCTTCTGTAGTGGACTTTCATGCATGCAGCTTTCTTAAGCTTCTCAATGAGCTCACTGAGAAGTCATCAAGGTAAACGAATGTTAGACAGCAGACGAATGTTAGACAGCATTTCAGGAAGTGTTTTTTTTGGTGGTTCTGCAGTCAGGTCGAGACCCCGATGAGGACGACGAGCTTGCAGATGAGCTTCCCTGGGACGGTTTCTGACAGTTTGTGCAGAAATTCTTTGGTTATGCAAATCGATTGTTGCAGCAGCTGTCCGGGTGACTGGTCTCAGACGATCTTGGAGGTGAAGATGCTGGTTGTGGAGGTCCTGGGCTGGTGTGGTTACACTTGGTCTGCAGTTGTGAGGCCATTGGATGTACTGCCAAATTCTCTGAAACACCTTTGGAGATGGCTTATGGTAGAGAAATGAACATTCAATTCATGGGCAACAGCTCTGGTGGACATTCACGCAGTCAGCATGCCAATTGCACGCTCCTTCAAAACTTGTGGCATTGTGCTGTGTGATAAAACTGCTCATTTTAGAGTGGCCCCTTATTGTCTAAGGCACACCTGTCTTAGATCTTTGAGTTCAGCTCAAGAAAAATGGGGGCAAGAACAAAAGTATTGCATTTATAATTTTGTTCAGTGTAGAAAGATGGCGACTGGCAAACTTGGTTAAACACCAAGGGGTGGGAGGCAGACCGAACGGGAGGCAGATGAATCTGTTTGTGATGAAGTTGTGATGTTCTTGCAATTGGTACTGGCAGGTAAGCATCTTTGAGGTCTAGCCAGACCATCCAGTCCGCAGCTTTCAGCAGATGCTCAAGGCAGTGAATATCCTCCATCTTGAAATTAGAAATAATGTTGATAACCGGACTAGTAAAAGATTGGTTAAAAATACTAAATGTATACCAAGGGATCTTTTGAATCGTGCATTTTTCTGTAACTTGGAGATTTCTCAGGTGAATAGATCGCAATATTTTTGGGGGAAATAAAACTATTTCCCCAGAGGAAGTGATATCTGTACTGGGGGAGACACAAATTTTAGACAGTAGTTCTTAACTAAAATGTGAAATAACCCAAAAGCGCTAAAAATCTTCATGTGAACAAAGGACACCAGTGTTCAAGTCTATGTATGTAACTGTGTATTTATGTTTCTTTGCATGTGACTGGTTATGCACATATGTATATCTGGTTGCATTTCTAGGCATCTATGTATGTGAATGTGTAATCATGAGGGGGGCAAAAAAGGGTTTAAAAGGGATTAAGAGACACACTAGAAGTAACAGTGGATTAAGAGACAAAACAGTAAAAGGGAATAAGAGACACACATGGTGGAAAGAGAGGATTAGGAGAGACACTCAAGGAGAACCAGTAAAATTGCCACACAAACCTAATTCTAATCTATTGTCATGGTAAGGACTAACCTATACCAAAAAAGCTGAACTGGAAAAAATCTCCAATTAATTTATTTTCATATATTGTCCAAGATATATTAGCTTAGATGTTGAAATACCTTTACCCTTTAACAGGGGTAGGAAAGGGTGTGACCAGTGAGGGGCACTGTGAGCATTTTTGGCACAGGAGGCCTAACCGCTTAACATGGCCCTGTTTAAAGGACCTCTATAGTGCCTGGCACTATATAGGGTCTTTAGGTCCCCCGCCGGGCTGAAGGGGTTAAACTCTTACCTTTCTCCAGCGCTGGGCTCCCTCGGCGCATGTGAACTCTCCTCCCTCTTTTGACGTCACTGCTGAATGCGCATGCACGGCAAGACCCGTGCACGCATTCAATCAGTCCATAGGAAAGCATTACTCAATGCTTTCCTATGGACATCAGTGTCTTCTCACTGTGATTTTCACAGTGAGAAGCGCGGAAGCGCCTCTAGTGGCTGTCAATGAGACAGCCACTAGAGGCTGGATTAACTCTAATGTAAACATAGTAGTTTCAGAGAAACTGCTATGTTTACAGCTGCAGGGTTAACCCTATATGGACCTGGCACCCAGATCACTTCATTGAGCTGAAGTAGTCTGGGTGCCTCTAGTGGTCCTTTAAGTACATATAACATACTTTCATTTTACTTTTATTTAAAATTAATATTCCACTAAGGTTTATTTAACTTCTTACATCTGCTATGACTTTTATTCAGGGAGGAATCCTGCTCTCACCACTGGTATCCTGGTTACTGGAATCCATTCTATCACTACTGCAATAGTTGAACACCACCTTAACCCCTTAAGGACACATGACATGTGTGACATGTCATGATTCCCTTTTATTCCAGAAGTTTGGTCCTTAAGGGGTTAAAAAAAGTGTTGGAGGCACAATAAATAAGCCTAATTATTTCTAAGGCTCCGGCTCAGGTGAGTGACTCCATTTACTTTCGTACAACCTTTTGCCATTTGATTACATACAGCTGTATGTTTTAAGTTTATTTTTTTGACAATTTATATATTTATACACTTTTTTTTTTTTAATTCTTTTTTTTATTCTTTATTTTTGCGGATAGCATTGAAAACACATTACATCACATGTATATAATGAGCATATAATATGTGATCTAAGAAGTACAACAATCAACACAGGTGTAGAACTGACCCAGTTTTAAATGATTAAATACTGTAAAACCCTGCTTTCCGTAACCCAAGAGGTTCTAACGGTGAACTAGGGAAAGCTTCTATGAAGCTTTATGTGCTTGCTGGCTGAACTTATAAGAATATGGCTTCCGTGGAAAACCTTCCGATAGCTTATAGGTTTAGCCTATTCTGGCCAGGGGGATATGTAAACAGGTGTATGTCTGGGGTGGAACGTGTAGGTAAGTGCTCATGTTAATAGGAGGGCAGGATAGGACACGTTCCGAAGTGATGTGGTGAGGGGTATAATAGCTATATCAATGAGCAAGCCATTTGCTTACAGAGCCAGGGTGTGAGGTAAGTAAGCAGTGAATGCAACAAAGGAAACTTTGAAAAAGAAGAACTGAACATTAATATTTAGGATATTAATTAAGGGTATCAACATAATATTAATATTATAGCAACCACTTTGGGTATTAAGTAGAAGAGCCGGTCACCACCGGCACTGCCCTTTGAGGCACTAATGGATAATCCCCTCTACAGTCCACGTTGGACGTGAGTTTTTTTTGGACAGGCTCTGCTGGTAGGCCTAGGAACTGTATGAAGCCAGGTGCCTCCAAGATGTGTGACAGGAGGTATGTCTTGTCTGCCTTGTCCGCCAGCAGTCGGTGTGGTCCCCATCTTAATGAGATGTCTTGTTCACGTAGCAATTGAGTAATGTGTTGGAAAGATCTCCTCCATGTTAGGGTATTCCTTGAAATGTCCCTGTAAAAGACCAGGTGCGCTTCCTCAAAGGATACTATTGGGGAGCCTCTTGTGGCACCCATAAGGGCCCCTCAGTCAGAGTCCCTTATAAATTTAACCCCTTAAGGACACAGCTTCAGAAGCTTGTCTTACGCTTAATGACACAAGCAATTTTGCATTTTCTTGCTGTTTGCGTTCAACTGCAATTTGCATCTCTCTCGTTTATTGCACCGACACATATTGTATACAGTTTTTTTAAAGGACAGAAAGGGCTTTAATTTGATGTAACATATATATATATATATATATATATATATATATATATATAAATGCTTATTTATTATCAGAAAAATGCATAATAATAAAATAAATTGTGTTTTTTTTACAGTTTTTGCAATAATAATTTGTGCATAATTAGTGCAGGTTAAAGAAAGTAATTAAAAAAAAATTCATTTAGTTGTTCTGATTTACAGAATATATAATGTGTCTGGGATTTTAAGTTTGTTTTTGGTAGTTACAGGTCACAAAGCACAAGGAGTAAAATAAACTTTTAATGTGGAGCAATTTTAGAATTTGGTATGTTTGTCTTGTAAGCTTAATAGCCATAAAAGAAAACAAAATTGCCACACAAAAGTATATATTTATATAAAGAAGACATCACAGGCTATTTACCCAAGGTTGTTTTGACACTTTCTACGTAGTCATTTCACCGCCAACCTCTGCTAAATATTGGAGTAAAATTGTGTTGTTTTTTGGCACACAAACTTATAACAAAGAACTTCTCATGTGTATTTTGTAAAGTTGGTGTGTGCTATTCCTGTACAAAGTTTTATTTTGTGTTCAGTTACATCTGCTAAGTAAAATGACACCCCCTTTGTATTTCTTTGGCACTATTTCATGAAGCTACAGTGCCATATATGAGACCTGTCCTTTTCAGTATTCACCGTAGAATTTTGAGAGACGGATTTAATGAGCCTATGCTTCCATTTGGGGTATTATAACCGTTTGACTGTTCAAAAAAAACAACAACCCACAAAGGCCTACCATTTGTAAAAGTAGACACCCCAGGGTATCTCATATGGTGCATATTGTGCCTTAACATTCCCCCATTTTTTCACCAATATATGCCAAAGTATGTGGTAAAAAATTATTTTGGGCATTGTTTACATACGGATTACATTTTTGCTGTGCATTTTGTATATTTCATATGTGCCAAGTTCAAAACCCCCAAAATATGCTCAGCTAAGTCTTCTGAGTAAAATGACACCCCCATTGCATGTCTTTGGCAATATTTTGTGAAGTTACAGTGCTGTAAAAGAGACGTGACAAGTTTACATTTTAAGTGTGAATTTTCATGGAGGGTTTTGATGCGTCCGTGTTCCACTTTGGAGAACTTGAGCAGGCTACATATTACAACTACACCATAAAGGCATACCATTTCTTAAAGAACACATCCCAGGGTATTTCAAAAGGCATATTTTGAACCTTAGCGTGGGATCATTTTTCCGCTAGCTTGTACCAAGTGTAGTGGTAATAAGCATTTTTTTCTGCCTTTTTGACGCACAAAGTGAGTTTGCACAGTATATTTTGCAAACCTTATGTGTGCTACGACTGTAATACTTAATATGTTGCTCAGCTATGTCGACTGAGTACAGCAATACCCCCGTATGTACCTTTGCCAGGTATATGTGGAAATTGGAGTGTTCCCCCCCCTTTCCATAGTATTCTCCACCCCTCCCATAGTGTTCCCCCCCCCTTTCCATAGTATTCTCCCCCCCATAGTATTCTCCACCCCCTCCCATAGTGTTCCCCCCTCATCCCATAGTGTCCCCCCCATAGTATTCTCCACCCCCTCCCATAGTGTCCCCCCCCTTTCCATAGTATTCTCCCCCTCCTCCCATAGTATTCTCCACCCCCTCCCATAGTGTTCCCCCCCTTTCCATAGTATTTTCTCCCCCC
Organism: Pelobates fuscus; assembly: GCF_036172605.1. Lineage (NCBI taxonomy): Eukaryota > Metazoa > Chordata > Amphibia > Anura > Pelobatidae > Pelobates > Pelobates fuscus. The sequence goes on along the minus strand of NC_086317.1, from coordinate 200,419,199 downwards.
CTCCCATAGTATTCTCCACCCCCTCCCATAGTGTCCCCTAGTGCACTCTTCCTCCCCTTGTCCCATAATTACTTGCCTGTCTTGAAGCGTGGGCCGGCTTCACAGCGCGCACCGCGGTACTGGAACTTCAATTTCAGGTTCCGGTTTCCGGCGGGACTGAAAGGAAATGTGCACACTTCCTTTCAGTCCCGCCGGAAACCGGAACCTGAAATTGAAGTTCCAGTACCGCGGTGCGCGCTGAACACCGGCCCACGCTTCAAGACAGGTAAGTAAATATGGCATATCGGCGTATAACACGCACCCATCATTTTCCCCCTATTTTCAGGGAGAAAAAGTGCGTGTTATACGCCGATAAATACGGTACTTCTTGTCCATGTAGCCTGCTTGTAGTGCTTTGGCAACACAGCTGTCAGTGATTTTATCCCATGAATTCTTCACCCATGTTACGACCTCTAGCAGTTTAGGCTTCACAAAGTTTCCACGCTGATTTCTGACCAATCTATTTTCAGTGTATTCATTGATTTCTGTGCGCAAATGGTCCTTGAATGGTTTGTTTATTGCAATATCAAGAGTTTGGAGATAAGCAGTCATTCCTGCAGGAATCATTACTTGATCTATTCTTCTCTCTGCAAGGAAGTTCTTCATGTCTTTTGCGCGGTGAGTGCTGGCTGAATCCCAGACTAGCAGACCTCTTTGGCCACCTCTCAGAACAAGTGGCAGCATTAAATCGATCCACTTTCTTATAACTGCTTGTGTGCACCAGGCTTTTTCTGTTTCAAGAACATAAATGCCTGAAACGCGTTCAATCTTATCTTTCTTGCCCTTTGCGATAATTAGAGGTGTGGCTTTTGTTTCATCCAGACGAATTGCCAAAACACAAGTAACACATGCACTTTCATAACCAGTGGAGGGAACGTAGATTGAGGAGGCTCCCCTCTGATCAATTGTCGTTTGAGATCCTTTGCCCATATACACTGCAGTTTCATCCATCGCAATCATGTTAGAGAGTTGGTATTTAGAAAAGTCTATGCCATCAATGAAGAACTTGAATGCAAGTGCACGTTTAACAACTTCATTATCTTCCAGCTTGAACAGTGTTGTCGATCTTCTTAGAGACAGTTCATATCGCTTAAGGAAGCCATCCAGCCAGTGGTGTGATGCTTTGAAATCTTCTGTGGATATGTCGAATTGTGGTGCCATTTCAAGGGCAAATGCTTGAATATCAGCCCTGCGCACAACCAAAGCCTTTGCTCTCTTGTCAGTAATCCATTCACAGATGACATCTTCCAGCTCAAGATATAATGGCTGGCGACCTGATCCACACTTGCGCTTCTTAGCATTTCCCTCGTCCACCTTTTGACTGAGGTTACCATACTCTGCTCGCCATTTTCGGACCATTCGGAGATCTAACTTCATCTCTTTGCAGAAAGTGGTCAGATTCTTGCCGTGGGAGTCCTCCACGATTACTTTCTTGTACTCGACAGAATAGCTCTTTCACTTTGCACTCATCTTGTCTGGGGATCAAAATACCGTACTGTATTAATACCATATACAGTACGCATAAAGTGCGCAAAAAGTCTGAAGTCTGGCAGGTTGTTGCTTTAAGAAAAATCCTGTTCCTTTAAAGCATGATAAACAACACTGTGTCATTTATCCCTCTCTATTTTCTAAAAAAAAACTGTTAAAATCAAAAAATGCTGTGTCCTGTCTTCCCCTCAGGTCTCCCCCCACCACCACCACCCTTATCATGTCGGGAGTCAGGAGTTTTTTTTTCCATTTACATTCTCCGTTTTTTTGATAATCAATTCTGGTACTGTGGTTCAGTGCATACATAACGGTGTGAGATATTCTGGTGTACCTAATGTACCGGTAACACACAGAGGAGAGGGAGATAGACTGGCACTCAGCTGCTCAAAAAATGGAATCAATAGGGATTCATTAAAAACCTTTGTGAAAGAAGGGTAAAAACACTCTAAAATTCAATATAGATAATGAGATTAGGTGTGTGGGTCCAGGAGCTGGCTGGTGACTACTGGCTATACACTGCGTGCAGAATTATTAGGCAAATGAGTATTTTGACCACATCATCCTCTTTATGCATGTTGTCTTACTCCAAGCTGTATAGGCTCGAAAGCCTACTACCAATTAAGCATATTAGGTGATGTGCATCTCTGTAATGAGAAGGAGTGTGGTCTAATGACATCAACACCCTATATCAGGTGTGCATAATTATTAGGCAACCTCCTTTCCTTTGGCAAAATGGGTCAAAAGAAGGACTTGACAGGCTCAGAAAAGTCAAAAATAGGGAGATATCTTGCAGAGGGATGCAGCACTCTTAAAATTGCAAAGCTTCTGAAGTGTGATCATCGAACAATCAAGCGTTTCATTCAAAATAGTCAACAGGGTCGCAAGAAGCGTGTGGAGAAACCAAGGCGCAAAATAACTGCCCATGAACTGAGAAAAGTCAAGCGTGCAGCTGCCAAGATGCCACTTGCCACCAGTTTGGCCATATTTCAGAGCTGCAACATCACTGGAGTGCCCAAAAGCACAAGGTGTGCAATACTCAGAGACATGGCCAAGGTAAGAAAGGCTGAAAGACGACCACCACTGAACAAGACACACAAGCTGAAACTTCAAGACTGGGCCAAGAAATATCTCAAGACTGATTTTTCTAAGGTTTTATGGACTGATGAAATGAGAGTGAGTCTTGATGGGCCAGATGGATGGGCCCGTGGCTGGATTGGTAAAGGGCAGAGAGCTCCAGTCCGACTCAGACGCCAGCAAGGTGGAGGTGGAGTACTGGTTTGGGCTGGTATCATCAAAGATGAGCTTGTGGGGCCTTTTCGGGTTGAGGATGGAGTCAAGCTCAACTCCCAGTCCTACTGCCAGTTTCTGGAAGACACCTTCTTCAAGCAGTGGTACAGGAAGAAGTCTGCATCCTTCAAGAAAAACATGATTTTCATGCAGGACAATGCTCCATCACACGCGTCCAAGTACTCCACAGCGTGGCTGGCAAGAAAGGGTATAAAAGAAGAAAATCTAATGACATGGCCTCCTTGTTCACCTGATCTGAACCCCATTGAGAACCTGTGGTCCATCATCAAATGTGAGATTTACAAGGAGGGAAAACAGTACACCTCTCTGAACAGTGTCTGGGAGGCTGTGGTTGCTGCTGCATGCAATGTTGATGGTGAACAGATCAAAACACTGACAGAATCCATGGATGGCAGGCTTTTGAGTGTCCTTGCAAAGAAAGGTGGCTATATTGGTCACTGATTTGTTTTTGTTATGTTTTTGAATGTCAGAAATGTATATTTGTGAATGTTGAGATGTTATATTGGTTTCACTGGTAAAAATAAATAATTGAAATGGGTATATATTTGATTTTTGTTAAGTTGCCTAATAATTATGCACAGTAATAGTCACCTGCACACACAGATATCCCCCTAAAATAGCTATAACTAAAAACAAACTAAAAACTACTTCCAAATATATTCAGCTTTGATATTAATGAGTTTTTTGGGTTCATTGAGAACATGGTTGTTGTTCAATAATAAAATTAAGCCTCAAAAATACAACTTGCCTAATAATTCTGCACTCCCTGTAGTGTATAAATAAAGAGTATAATAATTTGTACATACCAGATGGAGACAGGTTGGTACCGTATATAAGGTGTCTTGTACCTTTAAGTGCTAATATTACGTAATACACCTTTAAGTGCAATAGGAAAGGATGAATGGAAAAAAAGAAAAAGGGAATAATAATACGGTAGATAAGTAAAATAAATAGATGAATATAGATAAAAATCGAGAGAGTAGAGATAACATGGAAGATGAAATAAATAAAGAAGAAGAGAGAAAGAAATAAACAAATGAATTAGGAAATTGGAAGACAACACAAAGACTGCATAAAACAAAAAACAAACAGCTTTATTCTTTTTTGATGATTACTGTACCGGTAGAAGAAGAAGTTCGGCTGTGATGACGTCAGCCTGCTCTGTGCACTAAAGAGGGAGGGTTTGCGCAGATGTCCGCGGGAGAAGAGGAGGAAAAAGAAGAGCCAGTGTGCTGAAGACATCTGGTGGGAGGAGGGGAGCAAACAGAATAGCCAAGATCCCTGACTGACGCGCGCACAGTCGGAAGCCGCCTCCCCCTCCCTCCGTAGCTCCCGCCTTCGCCCAGTGCGATGTCACAGAACATGGCGGCCGTTGTGTGGTGAAGCGGGTTCGGATGCTGGTCGCAGTGTTTGGCCCGGGGGCCGGTTCGCTATGAGCGCGCTGGGGGTTATGGAGACGGACAGGCCTGGGAGGATGTCGTGGCGGTGTCTGGGTGACAGCGGCGGGCGGTGTTGAATCCCCGGACTGTGTTGGTGCTGCAGCCCCCCGTTATAGATCCAGTCTGTCAGCCGGTGTCCACGCTGTGTACCCCCCCCCCCCAGACAGCCTCACACCGCCCGGCTCTGACATGGCATCTGGCACATCTGGCACGGCAGCCGGCACTGCGCCCCCTGGGCCTCGCTCTCTGCATCATACTGGCTCTGGGCAGAGGCCAAGCGGCTCCACTTCCTGAAACAGGTGCAGGTAAGCAACCCTGAGCAGCTAGGACTGCAACTCACATCACTCAGTGTATAGTAATTATACCTGGGACAGCCCTCCACCTCCATACCATGGAAACTGGCTGACTGGGACTGCTAACACTACTGTCATACAGCAGCTAGGACTGCAACTCACATCACTCACATCAGTTAGTGTAATTATCAGCCGGGAGGAGAGAAGAGGACCTCCGGCGGGGCAGCGGTGGGTGCAAACAAGTTTTCCACGTACCAGTAGATTGCCTAGGTCTTATTTTCGGGGTAGGGCTTATATTGCAGCCCACCCCGATAATCCAGCTAGGGCTTATTTTCGGGGTAGGGTGTATTTTCGGGGAAACACGGTAAGCATTTTTTCTGCCTTTTTGACACACTAAGTGAGTTTGCGCAGTATATTTTGCAAACCTTATGTGTGCTATGACTGTATAATACTTCATATGTTGCTCAGCTATGTCGTCTGAGTACAGCATGTATGTACCTTTGCCAGGGATATGTGGATGTTGAAGGGGCACATTTGAGACGCAGCCATTCAGTTTTTTTCTAACTTTGAAGTTTTACGCTGTGTCCATGTTCCATTTTGGAGTAGTTTAGATGGTTGGTTATTGAAACTTCCCCACAAACACATACTATTTATTAAAGAATACACCCTGGGGTAATTCAAAAGGCATATTTTGAACCTTAGCGTGGGATCATTTTTTCTCTAGTTTGTTCCAGGTGTAGTGGTAATGAGCATTTTTTTTTACTTTTTTAAACTTTTTAAACTTTTTAAAACTAGTTTTTAAACTTTTGTTTAAACTTTTAAATAAAAGTTAATCCTCAGGGGTTAAAACAAATTAGATCACAGTATAATACTGTGATCTGTATTTTGATCACTGTAGGCAGTGATCGACTGGCAGGGAAGGGGTTAATTTGTATTTGGACCTGATCGGGTGCTCCTGGTCTGCCTCTAATACAGAAGCAAACCGGAGCACCATTAACCCTGCGATCGCGGCGATCTGGGGTTAATTTTACCGCGTGACGGACAAGGTCCGTCACCCGTCGTTAAGGGTATCCCCAGGATGACGGACCTTGTCCGTCACCCGTCCTGAAGGGGTTAAGTAGGATATCTACAGTTGCTTCTTGGGGTGCTTTGAAAGGCGGAAACAGGTATCCACCTGTTTTGGAGGTAGAAGGGTGGCAATAAGCCTCCTGCAGTAGTGAGGCAGTTCGGCATTAAAGAACGACTCTGGTACTCCACGTATTTGTACATTGCGTGCTTTAGCCCTGCTGTATTCCATGCTGGCTAGTTGCACTATCATATCCGCACACTTCTTCACAGAAGAGCTTCAATATCTTTGGAGTCAGTACTGTGTTTTTTTTATTTTTCTTCCCCGTGCAATCAGCTGTCCAGGGAGCCCCTCTGGAACCCGTAGGTAGGGTAATAGCTGTGGGGGTCCTGGAAATCAGGGCAAACTGTCAGAACTGCAAGGGTACACATCCGGCTTGTTCGGGTGCTGGCTTCGCCCCCCTTAATTCTTTATTTTAAGCGTGCATTGGGTAATACAGTGACAATAAATAAAAAAAAAATAAACATATCAGGTAAAATGAAAGCATCTGATCACAGCCTGAAATTTACGTCAAACTGCCCTTTTTTAAAAATTTTTATTCATGAGTAAACCTAGGAGTCTGACAGATGCGAAGATCAAGCCGTATAAAGTGACTCATTAGAATAGTGGTCAGATCTTAGGTCTTACAGTATATGTTAAGTCAAGACAAGGAGTAGTTAATTATATTCTAGAATACACAACAACAATTTAAAAAAAAAAAAAAAAAGGAAGAGAGAAACATAAAAAAATGTTCATAACAATATTGTGTTATTCATGTGTGTCAGATTTGTATACCCTTTAAAACATTGTCCTTAATGAAGTAGGTGATACAAATGAGGAACCTGCAGTGGGTGTAATGCTACTCAGGAGAAGTGATTACCTCTAACCAGGAGGGTAGCAATGGTTGAAACTTGCCAGCTTTTTTGCTCAACATTAGGGGCGAACATTCCTGCCGGCTCCAGTCATGGTGTAGTTGCAGGTGCGCTTTTGGTTCATGGAACAAACAGTAACACAGTAGCAGGACCCCAGGACTGCTCTGCCGACAGTGATGATGTAGCAATATCAGTTGTTAAGTTTGAGAGAAGTGTGGGTGCTTCAGCCTCTGAGATTATTTTATAAGTGGTTCCACTGTGGTGAACGATGCGAGATCATGCCTATATATCATTCTTGTGTATTGGCTCAGAAACATGCGCCATTGGAGAGTGGTCCTTGTCAAGTCCTGGCTAAAGAACACTTGTGAATCCTTGACCAATAGGTGGAGTTTTATCCCTTGTTGCAGCCATTATTTGGCTTTTTTCTTGTGGCAGAGAACAGAGTAGAATGACGTCTCCGATTAGCAGAGCAGAAGGCATGTTCAAGGTGGGGACGTGGTGCATTCCCTCTATGATTATCTTCCTGGCTTTGGCAGGGGGGCAAAATAGTGGCCGGGAGCCATTTCATATAGTGTGGCATTTCTTCCACAGTAATTGAAGTGGGTATGCCACAGGTTTTTATGTGGTTGCGGCGGTAGCGGTAATCTTGTGCATTCAGCTAAAGTGAGAAGGCTTGTTGAGAGGATTGCAGTTGGTGTAGTGTGGCTTTTTTTACCCTGCAAGACCCTGACATCCCCCTCTGTTGCATGTACCCGATCTGTGACCAACTGCATAACCGTTTTAAGTACAGCAATCATGTCGGATTTCAGTTCAGCCAAGTCATTTGCCAAGAGTTGTTCAGGTCCTGTTTAGGGGTAGGGACATAGCCCTTAGTGTGATCACATTGGAAGCAGCCTGGTCCAAGGGTGCCACAGGGGCCAATGCGATCATTGTTGCCTGGGTGGCTAGGCCTCCCGCAGTCGCCAGCTTTGTCTGTGGCTGCCTTTGCAATAAGGCCCCAATGTCCTGCTGTTCAGCCATAGTGTTTGGCGATGGCCTATGGGAACGGCGTCCCATTGTTGGAGGAATGTGGGAGGAAACCGGAATAAGGGGTGCTGCAGTGAGGAAAGAGTCGGCTTTGACAACCTCAGCAAATAGAGGCAGAAATCAAGGTAGGGCTAGCATAAGATAGCCCCACCAGGTGCTGGGGTTTGCAAGGCAGTGGTTGCTTGTAGCAGGTGATAATTGTATGATTAGACCATTAGGTCGGTTTCATCTGGAGTTGCAGAAAATGGCGTCACCCCGCCGCATGTTATGTTTTTGTTTTTTTCCCCAATGTTGAACAATACACAAGTGCAGTCAGAAATTGGGTGAGTCTGTCTCCCACTCCTAGATGAAAAGAAAGTACTGACTTACAGTAAGGTTGTTTTCCATGAACGGCACCATGTGCTCTTCTGCTAGACCAACCTCTTTCCTGGCCTCTCCAAATACCTTTGGTTCAAACACTCGTTTCATATTGCTTTGTGCTATGTCTAACGTAATAAACATTTGGACAAAACATCTAGGTCCTTCACAAAGTATCCCCAAATAGCACACATTTTGCATAGGCACCTGGTTCAATAATTGCTAAGTTAACAAATTTAGGCTTGATTTTTAAGTGAATGAATGCACAAAAAAAAAAAAAAAAAACAGGTGTGTAAGCACTATAGAGTGTGGTACAGACAAATAAGCAGGACTAAAAACAGTGATGCACCAAGATGTATACAAAATAGAGTTACCAAAAAAGCGCGCTAAGAAGTCTGTAAAAATATAGAGAGAGTCACAAATAATAGTGCAGACTATCTGAATTAGCACCAAAAATACAGCTCGGCATATGAGGGAGAGAACTCACATGTACAAGAGCCCTATATTTGGTGCTAATTCAGATAGTCTGCACTATTATTTGTGTCTCTCTCTTGATTTTTTATTTTTTTTTTTTAAATCTTTATTTTTGACGTGCATATATGTAATACAAGCTGGCTAGAGGTGCCCCAAAAGCAGTCCTCTGGCTTATCCCACGTAAAACATGTGGGGCACACGAGTAATAAGCACAATTTTTATGTTTTTATCAGGCTTAAACAATTGACTTTAAACATAGCTTGTGAGTATAGTTAGGTTAGATCGTTGCAATAAACATGCTATAAGTCATCTTATCAGTGTAGTAATAGGTGATCTCTCGCTTTAGTATGTGTGTGTCAGGTGATCTCTCGCTTTAGTATGTGTGTGACAGGTTATCTCTCGCTTTAGTATGTGTGTGACAGGTTATCTCTCGCTTTAGTATGTGTGTGACAGGTTATCTCTCGCTTTAGTATGTGTGTGACAGGTGATCTCTCGCTTTAGTATGTGTGTGACAGGTGATCTCTCGCTTTAGTATGTGTGTGACAGGTTATCTCTCGCTTTAGTATGTGTGTGACAGGTTCTCTCTCGCTTTAGTATGTGTGTGACAGGTTCTCTCTCGCTTTAGTATGTGTGTGACAGGTTATCTCTCGCTTTAGTATGTGTGTGACGGGTTATCTCTTGCTTTAGTATGTGTGTTGTTCTGTTAGACTGTAAGAGGGTATACAAGGCTTATGCACATAGTTAGTGAACAATAGGTGAGGCCTAAGCAGTAAGGATATTAGTGTGAAAAACCATAAGCAAAAACATCACATAGGTTAAAACGATAACATGTCATAAATTCAAGGCTAATAGGCTATAGAAGAGTAACATTTAGGCTATGCAAAACTTAGGCACATAGTAAATAAGTAGTGTGTAAGGCCACAGCAGAAAAAAAAACAAAAACATGAGTAATCCTCATCTTGGCTATACAGTGAGGGCTTTCATAAAAAATTAAACATGCTTAGTGAGAAAACTGACGGCATAAAAGTGTAGTTGCTGCACATTCTTAAGTGATTATGGTCAGGCTAAAGAAGATATCAACTTGTAAAAATATAGGTCACCTGCAGTTTGGCTGCTCGTTATGTGATACGGTTGTCTAATGCTATATCTGTATAGTGCTCTGGGTGAAATAGCTTAGAAAATAAACTAAACTAAAGCAGAACAGGGGAACACAACATTACAAGCTTAACTGAGGCCCCTAGGGTCTCTCAAGGTGACGGACTCTGCCCCCTCGGCCCTTCACTCCCTGGGATTAATGTCAGAGGAATGCCCTGTATCCATCCTACAGAGAAGTAAATCATATTTTGAACATGCTAAACTAGCAGAGCCAGCGTGCCCATCAGGGCGAGGCATAGCGAAACATAGACAAACGAGAAATAACCAGCACGCTTTTGTTTTCTGGCAGGAGCTAATAACTGGTGAAAAAGATTATGATAAACTTGCTGAACTGATAGGTTAACACAGTGACCCCCTACAGCTGCATTCCTCTAACCATATTTGAGGACATATATATATACATACAAGGTGCATTCGACATGTATATTAACTTAGCTTGGTACATTGAGTCTCTCAAACTTGGACTGCTTTGGCAGACTAGAGTAACGAGAAAGCTTGAGCTGAAAGAAAGTTCACTCTGCCAACTTGTGAGCATCTGTAATGTAGACGGCAGTGAGCTATGATGTTCTCTGTGACATGGGAGAACCTGAGGCAGCAGACAGCGTCTACCAGACCTCTAGAGTCCCGCAGTGCCTGCGTGTCAGCCTATACCTTGTGCAAACAACTCCCAAGTCTGTGGTGTGCCAGTCTCGATGGCTTCCCCAGTTTGAGATACAGCTCCAGTGGCTTTCTGCGGTGTGTTCATCTGAGTGGCGCTTTGGCTTTCCTTCCCGGTATATGAGTGCGGGTTTGAGATATGTTGCTGCATGCCTTCTCTGGTTTGGTTCTGCAATGAGTTCTTCAGTACGCCAGAGTAATTCCGGAAAGGATCTCGCTGGTCTGAGGTTCTGCGCTCGGGTGAGGTGCCTGAGCACGAAAGTTGACCGGTGGGCTTGTTTGCTTGTGAGTGGGAGCTGTTGCGTGTGTCTGGGTAGCTTGAGTTAGTTTCCCGCCTTGTCGGCTTTCGGTACCTGCGCGGCTGGGCGGCTGCTGTGTAGGCTAGGAGAGGGAGGTCGCAATGGCGGCGGCGTGTAGCGGGCCGGATCCATGAGGCCACTATGCGGGCTGCTCGGCTATAGGGTACTCCCCTGTCACATAGGGTCGTACAGAAACTCAGGTATAGCTGGTCAAGATTTTCCAGTGGGTGCGAGGGTAGGTGACCACACGTGTTTCCTTTCTGAGGGCCTTGCCGGGCGGCCATCTTGGATGAGTCCCAGCGGTACCGTCTCCCCGCAGGCCTTGTAGGCTCACTTGTCCGCAGGTTTAGTCCACTTGTCAAGTGGGGACCGGGATGACCCCCACCGGTCCGGAGGGTGGGGGGGGTAGGAGTACAGCGAAGTCTTGTGAGGGTTCCGGTGCCGGAGTGAGCGGCCGCCTCTCTCCGGCTCCCGCTCCTGTAGGCCGCAGCCGGCGTTTCAGTTGCTTGATTCCGATGGGCTCCAGGGAGGTATCACCCGATACAGGAGTGTACCCCCGGCTTGGGCGATGCCCCCGGTGAAGGATTTGGGCTTTGTAGTCGCAATGTGTGCCTTTTAAGTTGCCCGCCTGACAGGAGCTCTTCTTCCCCACGTCTGTTCGGCTTGGCGGTCAGACTCCGCCCCCCTCTCTTGATTTTTAAGTGGATTGCCTTTACAGTGCTCCTTAGCAACAACTATGTTTGCATTGCCCAGGACGCATACCACCACCTGAACCATCCCTTAGCTACATCAAAATCAAATGGCTTATTAGTCACTTGAGCATCCTCAAAAAGTTCACAAAGTTTGGTCAGTAGGCTTGATGTAGCTAGGAGCTTGTCCTGGCAATTTCTGGCTAAAATAACCCAAAAAACTTTGATTCTGGCGCCCAAATCAGGTGTTTCACACACATTGTTGAGGACAATAAGGCAAGAGCATTCCACCAGAAGCTTATTGTGGCTACCCTTTGTCAAACTCTGTGAAACTGCAGGAAGTGCCTCTAGTGATTGTCTGGTAGACAGTCACTAGAGACAGTTTTAACAGTGCAATGTAAACATTGCAGTTTCTCTAAAACGGCAATGTTTTGCATTGCATAGTTAAGGAAACATGGACACGGCAACCAGACCACCTCAATGAGATGAAATGGTCTGGGTGCCTATAGTTTCCCTTTAATTTTCATGGTAGGTTACATAGTTAGATAGCTGAAAAGAGACTTGCGTCCATCAAGTTCAGCCTTCCTCACACCTGTTTTTTGCTGTTGATCCAAAAGAAAAAAAAAAAAAAACCCAGTTTGAAGCACAATTTTGCAACAAGCTAGGACAAAAAATTCCTTCTTGACCCCAGAATGGCAGTCAGATTTATCCTTGAATCAAGCAGTTATTACCCTACATTGAAAGATTATATCCTTGAATATTCTGTCTTTGCAAGTATGCATCTAGTAGCTGTTTGAACATCTGTATGGACTCTGATAAAACCACTTCTTCAGGCAGAGAATTCCACATCCTGATTGTTCTTACAGTAAAAAACCCTTTCCTTTGCCTTAGACGAAATCTTCTTTCTTCCAGTCTAAACGCATGGCCTTGTGTCCTATGTAAAGTCCGGTTTGTGAATAGATTTCCACACAATGGTTTGTATTGGCCCCGAATATATTTGTATAATGTTATCATATCCCCTCTCAGGCGACGTTTTTCTAAACTAAATAGGTTTAAATTTGTTAACCTTTCTTCATAGCTGATATGTTCCATTCCTTTTATTAATTTTGTAGCCCGCCTCTGCACTTTTTCTAGTGCCATGATATCCTTCTTTAGAACAGGTGCCCAAAATTGCACAGCATATTCAATATGTGGTCTTACCAGTGATTTATAGAGAGGCAAAATGATATTCTCGTCCCGAGAATGAATGCCCTTTTTCATGCATGACAATACCTTACTGGCCTTGGCCACTGCTGATTGACATTGCACATTGTTGCATAGTTTGTTGTCTATAACAATTCCCAAGTCCTTTTCGTGTGTTGTTATCCCTAATTCGCTTCCATTAAGGGTATACGTTGCTTGTGTATTCTTTACGCCGAAGTGCATAACTTTGCATTTTTCAACATTAAATTTCATCTGCCATTTGAGTGCCCAGTCCTCCAGTCTATCTAAATCCTTCTGCAGCAAAGTAATATCTTGCTCACATTGTATTATTTTACAAAGTTTTGTGTCATCTGCAAACACTGAAACATGACTTTCAATGCTGTCTTCAAGATCATTTATAAAAATGTTAAATAGAAGGGGTCCCAGAACAGACCCCTGAGGGACACCACTTGCCACCTCTGTCCAGCTTGAAAATTTACCATTAACGACAACTCTTTGTATTCTGTTTTTAAGCCAATGTTCTACCCAAGAACAAGCATTTTCATCGAGACCGATTTCCTTGAGTTTGAACACTAATCTTTTGTGTGGAACTGTATCAAATGCCTTGGCAAAATCCAAATAGATCACATCCACTGCAACACCCTGATCTATACTTCTACTTACTTCTTCGTAGAACGCAATCAAGTTAGTTTGACATGACATGTGCTTCATAAAACCGTGCTGATTTTTGCTGATAACCATATTCTTCTCAAGGAATTCTTGAATATTATCCCTTAATAACCTTTCAAATATTTTACCAGCCACAGAAGTTAAGCTCACAGGTCTATAATTTCCAGGCAAGGATTTTGAACCCTTTTTGAATATAGGAACCACATCTGCCTTCCTCCAATCCTCCGGAACACTTCCTGAAAGAAAAGAATCTTGAAAGATTAAAAACGGAGGTTCACTTATTTCTACACTTAGTTCCTTAAGTACACGTGGATGGATACCGTCAGGCCCTGGAGCTTTGTTTATATTAACTTTCTTTAGTTGCTGCAGCACATTGTCTTGAGTTAACCAATTCCAATTATTCTGCAAGTTTTTAGTAGCAATCATTTGCACATCTATTGCCATGGGTTCTTCTTTAATATATACGGAGGAGAAATAGTTATTTAGAATTCCTGCCTTTTCTTGGTCTTCATTAACTAACACCCCCGTTTCAGTTTTAAGTGTACCTATACTTTCATTTTTGGGTTTTTTGGAATTTATGTACTTAAAAAATGCTTTGGGGTTGGTTTTGCTCTCTTTAGCTATCATTTTTTCATTTTGAAGTTTAGCAAGTTTAATTGCCTTTTTGCACGCATTATTTGCTTTCTTATATCTTTTATAAGATGCATCTGATTTGTCTGATTTAAATGCTTTAAATGCCCTTTTCTTATTTTTAATCTCTTGTTTTACTTCTCTACTAAGCCACATTGGTTTTAATTGGGTTTACTTTGTTAATGTTTATTAAGGCTGTGGCAGAAGCCCTCCTTAATACTTCAGTTATTATATGTTATTGCAGTGATGGCTTTTGTTAAGGGATTGTTGTGATTGGCAGAAAGCTGTCTCCTGGCAGATGAAGATTCCAGAACTGAATAGTGGGCCAAAGTATAAGATAGAAAGAATGCATCACCAATGACAGAGAGGTTCAAGAAAATATATTATTATTTTTTTATAAAGCACCAACAAATTCCTCCTCCAACTCCAGTTACCACCATTTAAAGAGGCATGTCATTTTGGGGCATAAAGTCTGAAGACCCAAGTGACATTCCTTGTTACTAAGGAAAGGGAAGGACTATTTTGGTATGTAGCAACTTAAGAGTTAAATTCCCCAAAACCAGTTTTAACTAGGATAGACTATCGTATTTTTTTGCTCTGTCCATGTTATAAAGAAAAGGAGTGAGGCTTCAGGTAATTAATTGGGTCATTGTTTGATTTACGTTCAGTAACCTTAGCCTGTTGTTTTGAGCTGTTAAAGCCCCCTTTAATCTCTTTTTGAGCTAAAATGTTTTTATGTTAAGTTACATGTTAAATTAATACATTTTAAACCCCTATTTAAGTCATGAAGGGGAGATTTAACTTCCAGAATGTGTGTGTGTTTATTGGGGTTGTAATATCTGGATATGTGGTTCATGTGGCGTTTTTATACCCTAATTCTCCATAGGCCTCTTCATTTTAGACACATAAATGTAAAATTATCTCACGGAAACAACAGAATGGGGACAGATGAATTACATTTCACAGTGGGAGAAGGACTTGGGGTAAAAATTCCAAGGTATAGAGTGGCAGGACATATGGGAAGAGACAACTTCTTACTCCATATGCGTCACACTACAAAAGCAATGCTTTAAGACTATGTTCCGCTGGTATTCTACCCCAGTAAAACTATATCTCATGAAACAGACCCCAACTGACTTGTGCTGGAGGGGGTGCAGCCTGAAAAGGTACGTACCTCCATATGTGGTGGGATTCTTCCCAGATGCAAACCCTTTGCATCAAAGTTGGGGACATTCTAGAAAAGAGTTTTCATAGGAGACTAGACCTGACACCTCCTGTATAGACCTGTAGATGGGTGGACTAGGACAAAACAATAACTGGTCCATAGGATGATCATATGGCTATAGCCCAAGCTTGGCTACACCCTACTATTCCCTCTATATCGCACGTCCTGGACAAAATTAAAGACTAACTATTTGATGGATAAAATGACGGTGCAACTGACATGCTAAATAAGTTTGAGAAAACATGGGAGCCCTGGACTACAAGCGACCTTAGTGACTGACCCAGAGCAATGCTCATGACGTTACGGAGAAACAGGTTAGGGGAGCCTCATTCTGTCTCCCCCTCCCACCCCCCCCCACCCTCCAGTGATAATTAAGCCAGGTGTGGGATGCGCCAGCAGCACAACCTACTTAACTACACTTTTTTCAGTCTTTTCTTACTATATTTCTTACTCATACTCTTCTCTGGTACTTTCTGTCCCCTGAGATAGTCACGTAATATATGTTTTATTAATTGTTTTCGTTATGAGAATGTTTAACAAAGTGGATGAAACAGCGCACATAGAGGTATACCTAGATAAAATACTACTATGATTCTTACTTATATAATTGGTATTATGTAATATCACCTTATCACTATTGTCACAAATTATTGGAATTCTGCATTTTGTAACACTGTGTTGTGCTATTTCTCGACCAAAAATAAAGAATTGAAAAAAATTAATTAAACTGCAAAATTAGCTGACACTTACGGTTGTAACTGAACCTTTTGTATGCGTAAGACATGATCGCACTTGTAAATGTACAATGCATAACGCATCTATGATACAACACTGGTTTTGCAAAATGTTTTACACACAACTCCCATTGTTTGTGACACACTCAGAAAAGAAGAATATTCATTCTGCTCACACCCACGAACAAAAACATGCCAGACAGGAGCTGACCTCTACATTTTTAAGTGTTAAATGTATCTGAATTTTAAAAGTATCTTAGAGTATCTGTCTATTGCATAAGTGTTCCTGCCCTATTTAGTTAAGTCAGTGTTACAGGCACATGGGTTAAATAAGAGGGACACTCCTATTAGTTCTCCTCCCCTCTCAGGATTCCTTGCGTAGTACAACAGTGAGTAACACAATAAATTTTGCATATGTACGAGCCATGGCAAGAGTGTTTATATTGTGCAGAATGGCCCTTATATGGCAGCTCATGGGATTTGGTGGAGGGCAGCCAAGACAGGAGGGGGTGCACCCTGAAGAACTTACAGCACTTTTAAGAAGTAGTATTATGTCAGTGTGATAACAGATATTTAATATGAAGTGTAGCAATTACTCTTATTTATTTTTATATTTTACCATGAATCTCAGTCAACATAACAATCCAATCTGTCTCAGCCACTAGCCGTCCCTGTTGGTTGTATAGCTCTGCATCTCCCCCATGTGGACTAATTTGCTATGATAATTCCGGATCAACATTGATTAAATGGAAATGGTCTAAATACACTCTCCCAAACAGGCGAAGAACGTTTAAATAATTTTTTGCCAAAATAAAACTTTGACGTCCCTTGGTGTGCCGGCAATAAATTCAAAGAGGAATGCATGGTTAAGAAAGTTACATTTTTATTAATGATAACAACAAATAAAGAAGGTCTGTTTTAAGACGACAACTGATCATATTGATTTGTCTTTTTCTTCTTAATGTAATTTCTAATTACATTTACACTTGCTGAAAATATTTATAAAACGTAATAAAGAACATACAACAACGTAATTTTTTTTATTTTTTACAGGACAAACTTAGTGAGATCCCTGTCCTTGCTTAGTTCTTTTTAGTTTTTTCGTGCAAGGCATATGCCCGGGTATCTGAACGTCATAGCTGACGCCTTGTCTAGTTTACAGTGGTCCCGGTTTCAGATGGTGGCGCCAGGAGTGCTGGAAGTAGGACAAGCGTGCCCGGAGATGTGGCTGCTTGGAGCGTCCTGCTTGGGGGATATGTGAGGGCTTCGGTGGCACCTGGCACTTGGGCTGCTTACAGTAAGGTCTGGACAGCATGGGATGACTCATGGGCTCGGCTAGATCTGGCGCTCTTTGGGGGAATCGCGACTGGACACATTGTTGTGGTTCACGTTCCGATTGCTTGCTGGGAATCCTTCACCGGCGGTGGTGGATAGGACCATAGCGGCCCTAGCGTTCTGGTTCAAGTTACACGGGTGGGGTGACCTCATGAAGAATTTCATAATACGCCAGACACTTAAGGGGTACTAGCAAGACAACGAGTAAGCGCTAGATAACAGTACGGCAGCAACCCTATAAGGGAATCCCTCAAAAACCCTTAGACACAACACAGCAAAAAAAGCAAATAAAAGTAAGGGCTGCGCCTTATAAAACTAAGTGACTAGTCCAGATAAAATAAGTGGGTGAGGGGCGGAGCCAAGCAGGCAAGCAGTCCAGACGTGTCTGATCAGAGCTCCCACGTCTGGAGAAGGAAAATGGGGTATAACGCCGGAAAACAACAGTCCACGACCAAACCGATACAATACCTCTACTTAGGGGGGGCTACCAAATCGAATGGTGCCCCTCATGAACCCCTGCATTGCCAACCCGACGAAGCGAGGCTTGCGGCCTACAAGGAACTGAGCCGCGGGGAGACGGCCGCTCCCTGGGGCATCGACAGTGCCAGGGGCCGCAGCGGAATACTTCCCCCCCCCCCAAGACCGGCGGGGGTTATCCCGGTCACGAGTAAGCAGCTTGAATCACCTGTCTCTCCCCACTGCCGCAGCACACACGGACAAGCCACAAAACTCAAGATGGCGGCGGCTGGCTGTGAGATAGAGACGGCATGGCGGCAGAAAACACTGGAGCAGCGTCTGGACGACCTGCTCCAGGGATTTTGGCAAAAGCTTGAACTAAAAGCAGCCCAGCACAAGCAAGCGCAACAGGGAGGCGCACCTTCTGGGGACAGGCCTCACCGCAGGGAACCCCATCGACTGCAACGAGCACCAAGCGACACACACACGGCTGGGCCCGCCATTACCACTATGTGCACCCAGCCGAGGGGGCCCCGAAACCCCCCGAAGGCGAACAAACTGAGCCAGCCACAGAGACCCATACACCCTCGGAATATGCAAAAAGCCTATCACCGACAAGCATGGAATACACGGCGAGCCGTACTCCAGCGGCGAGATCAGCGGAGACCTGCAAGCCGCACACGCCAACATCATCACCTGAGGCTTGTACTGACCCGCACTCCCGGTACTCGTACTCAGCCACAAACCCAGACACGCGCCGGTGAGTTGGGGCACAAGCAGCGGGGAGCAGGGAGGGTGTCCTCGGGCACAGCAATAGCACAGCCAAGTACCCCTACCCCACATAGCCCGCCTAGGCTGAAGGCCACCAGGGCTAAAGCCCGAAAGCATCCCCCACAGCAGCTGAGGTCACAGCGATATAATCGGCAACGAAACACCAGTCCCCCCAGCACTCCCACAGGAGGAGGAAACTCGGACTCTGGTAGTCACCGGGTTTGTGGCACAGTGATGCCGGCCTACTCACCAGCCTGGGGCTGGAGGAACACCACTTCCTGTACCCGCACAGCGGCGGCCCCGGACAGCCTGCCAGCGCGCACCAGCGTTATCTTACCGGGCCAAAGAATGGACTATCCGTTCCAACATGTCAGTGGCATCGGGTGAGGATTTGCAGCGGCGAGGACTATGATAACTGCAGCTGAACTCAGTTTACACTCATTACATTCAATTTCATTTATTGATCTGTTTCTCCCTGTTGATATGCCCTCCCCATTTCTGTCTCAATACTGCAGTTTTCCAGTATACGCCTTGCCAGTCCGCAGTTAGTATACTGATTATTTGTTTTGTTGCGGCATCGCTTAGTATTTGATATTGGTATTTATCTACTTTCATCCTGCAGGGCACTCATAAGCATACTGTATCGCTCTATAATGTCCTACTTATACTTTTGTATTTGATCTGCCTGTCAAAGCACTAGAAGCTCATTTACTCCCACAGAACCTGACCTAAACTCTGACTCGACATGTTTCATGATTAACTTTATTATTTTTAAGGTCTAGTGTTTGGCTTATAATTTGCTCGCTAAACTAACCGGTATAACTATCTTAACTAAGCCTGTGACCCTAAGACCTTACAGTTACCAGCGAAAGCCTACACTTAGTTAAATGTTTAACACGTTTCAGTTTTAGCTTCCAGCTAAGTCTTCAACTAAGAGATATAATGTGTAACCTGTATGTTTAATTTAGGATCAGAACAACTTTAAATGTTCCTGCCTAGCATTAGATACAGCATATTAACCTGTTACGTAGAAAACAAAAGCGTTGTTTTTATATGTTATGCCTCTCACACTCTCTAAGTGATGTACATCATTACTGTTCACGTCCTTACTTAAAAATTGTGTGCAAGATCTCATGTCTACCCCTATGTTCAAACTATGTCTAACGTGCTAGAGGATTGCCTTTGGGGTACCTCATAAGCAACTGTTAAAACTGTGCGCACTTCAAAAATAAAGAATTCAAAAAAATAAAAAATAAAAATAAGTGGGTGAAACGAAAAAGTCTTATCTAGAGACATCTATCGAGGTCTTGTTGTATGGCAGTATTCAGTCCAAAATAATTTGTCCTTGTTATGTTCTTCCTTATGGGTCAGCTCATATGCAAGAGACAAAAGATATATAGAGAACCAAATAGTGTAGTATGTTTTGATAGTAGAGGTGATAATATAAAAAATCTTGAATGCAAACTCACATTTAACAGAGCTAAAACCCGCTCTGGTGTGATCCCCGCTTATGGGATATGAGGTGGATTTCCTTCGTCTGTGGTTGGTTTCCTCCGTCCGTGGTATAATAGACACTCGGGTAGGAAGAAACAGCCAATAGTGTTCACTGTGTAAAACACTTCAAAATAAAATAATAAAATAAAATGGGTACTCACAAGATAGGAGCAGATCTACTGCTCCTTGATGATAGCTTTGGTGGTATGGTCCCCACCTAGGATTACTTGGAGTCCGGAATGATAAAAGGATGCCAGGTAAAAAGTTAAATAATGTGTATTAAAAGATAAATAATACAATTAAAAGTAACCAAATATACTTTAATAATTATAAAATACACAATATATTAACCATAAACGCGTTTCGCCAATACAGCGTTATCAATATGGGGAAAGAACCTGATACCTGGCAAAGGAATCATTAAATAACAAACCCAATCCTTTGAAATTGGTGCCAAAATGCAGGTGACCAATCACAAAAAGGGTTAAGGTTGATATAGTAAAACCATAATAAAAACAGAGAAAATCCAATATAGCAAAATAGAAAAACATAATAATAGCTTAGATATATACATATACATGTGAAATTAGCAAGATATGTGCATAAAAATAAATGAGTAAAACTATTTTGGGCGCGATCACATGACCGGCATAGGAATCGTAGGAATATCTGGGAAATGTAGTTGGACGCCGGCAAGCACTGCGCAGCTGCCGGCATCTTATTGGTGGGCGTCAGCACGTGTAAGGAAGCCGCCTACAGGGGGGCGCGATCTTGTGACGTCAGCACGCATTGATCATGCGGCTGGCATCAGGGGGAAGGGCGGAAACAAATAGTGACGACGGCTAGCACGGAGCGTGTAGTTTATGACGCGGCTCATAGCCGCTGTCATAGAGAGAGTAAATAAAGGGCACAGTCGGCTCGCACAATGCTGCGGCCGGCTTGGAAATGTGATTATGAACATCATGCCTGATCCATAGGAATTGTGATCAGGCATGATGGCATAGAAAACGAAGGAATTGTACAAAATAAAAAGTAAACTGGTGAATATATATAAACAGCCTGCATAATCCAAAAGCAGTGTGATCAGGCATGGTGGTATATATAAAAAAAGGAAATATAAAAGCAGCAAGAGAGACATAAACAATAAAACTATGAATAAAAGTGGTATAAAAACAACAGGAAAAACCTATATGATAAAAACTGATAAAAGAACATAACCATAAAATATAATAAAAAACAAGATTATAAAAAATTAAACAAATCAAAATCTACATTAAGACCCTGTGGTGCAAGGGTTTTGAGTTTGTAAACCCACTCCATTTCTTTTTTGCCTATAATATTTTTAATGTTGCCGCCCCTCCATGGAGCCACACATTTTTGTATTCCAATACATTTTAACATTTTAGGATCTTTATTATGTATGATAAAGTGTTTGGATACTGAGTGATTCTGGTATCCACTTTTAATGTTTCTGCAGTGTTCGCTTAGGCGTGTTTTCAAGCACCTTGTAGTCATTCCAGCATATTGGAGGCCACAGGGGCAGTCAAGCAGATATATGACATTTTTCGTGGAACAGTTAATAAAGTCATTTATTTTGTAGACCTTGTTTGTCCTTTTTGATACAAATTCAGTTATTTTGTGGGGGACATCAGGGTCAGTGGTTTTACAAACTATGCACATTTTACACTTACAGATTCCTTTAATTTGTGGAAAAAAGGATACAGAGGGGGTATTTTTAGTTTCTCTGGTAAAATTCTTGGTTAGTATTGACTTGAAATTTTGGGCTCCCCTAAATATAATATTAGGGCGTTCGGGTACAATTTTGTTTAATAATTCGTCTTGTTTTAGGAGATGCCAGTGCTTTCTTACAATCTTTTTTACATTATTGCTTTTATTGTTAAAATTGAAGATAATCGGTAATGGCATCGCTGTATCTGTGGTTTTAGGTTTATATTTTAAAAGTTAATTTCTATCTTTTTTTGGATATCCCTAATACTATTTTCAAGTTCTATTTTAGAGTAGTTTTTCTCAACAAATTTCTCTTTTAGGTAATCGGCTTGTGTGTTAAAATCTCTTATTTCTGAACAGTTTCTCCTGAGTCTAAGTATTTGGCTTATCGGGGCGCTGTCTAACCAGGGTTGGTAATGGCAACTACTTTTGTCTATAGCAGTGTTTACACAGACTTTTTTAAAAAACGTCTTTGTGTGTAGTTTCCCATTTGTTATAAAAATATTGAGGTCTAAAAAATTTATTTGTTCTCTGCTATATTCATAGGTAAGAATTATGCCTCTGTTGTTTGTATTAAGATTAGTGATAAAAGAATTAAGATCGTTTTCAGTGCCATCCCAGATAAAAAAAAAAGGTAATCAATGTATCTAAAAAAGGAGACTAGGTTTGCTCTCCAAGCGTGATTACTAAAAATGGCTTCAGATTCCCAATCAGCCATAAATAAGTTAGCCTAGCTGGGAGCAAACCTAGTCCCCATTGTATTCCCTCTTTTTTGGAGATAAAATTAGTTGAAAAAACAGAAGTAGTTATTTTTTTTAAATAATGTTAATACCTTCTAAAATAAATTCAATTTGTTTGTCAGCGATTTTACCTTCTCTTGTTAGGATATCTCTTACAGCTTGGCAGCCTATATCGTGAGGTATGATCGTATATAGTGACTGAACATCGCATGTCACTAGTGAAAAAAACGGGTTTCCATGTAAAATTGTTTAAAAAAATTAAAAGAGCCATGGAATCTTGAAGATAGGATCTCATGAGTCTGACTGAAGGCTGTAAGAGGATATCAATGTATTGTGAGAGATTGCATAGGAGTGAGCCTATGCCAGAAACAATAGGTCTCCCGGGTGGGGAAGTTTCATTTTTGTGGATTTTCGGGAGAAAGTATATGACAGGTGTTACTGGAAATTTATTGTTTAAAAAGTTAAATTCGTGTTTATTTAAAATACCTAAAGTTACGCCTTTGTTTAAAAACTGGGTAAAAATATTTTGAATTTGTTTAATAGGATCGGATTGAAGTTTTTTCGTAAACACTTGCATCATTTAATTGTCTGTATGCCTCATCTATGTACATTTGTGTAGATTGGATGACTATCCCACCACCCTTGTCTGCAGGTTTGATCACAATATTCTCATCATCTTGAAGTTCTTTTAATGCCAGTTTTTCTGAGTGTGTGAGGTTGTGGGGGTCGTATTTATTATTTTTTTATTTTTCTAAGTCTTTTATGACTAATTTCTCAAACATAGTGAGGGGAGCAGATTTAAAATGAGCAGGATAAAAAGTAGATTTCTCTCTAAGAGGGGTATTAATCATATTTTGGTTGTGAGAGGATGTAAGCGGGGTTGGAGCTAAAATTTGAGTGGAGTTTTCTTCACTTTTTTCCATAAAAAATCTTTTAAGAGTGGCTTTCCAAACAAATTTATTCACATCTATAAAAGCTTTGAATGGTTTAAACGTATTGGTTGGGGCAAACTTAAGACCTTTAGTTAAAACCGCTATATGTGCACTGGATAAAATCTTTTGTGAAAGGTTAAAAATGCCACCACTAGTACTGTAAGAAGGGATAGTTATCTTTCTACTCTTTCTCTTTTGCTCACGTCTGCCACTTCTTCTTCCTCTAAATTTAAAATCCTTTTTTTGGGGCGTGAGGGATGTGGCGTTTGGGCTGGTGCAGTGTGGTGAGTTCAGATTTCTAAAAAATTATCATCATTTTCATATTCAGAATCCAGTGACAGTAATTGGTATCTGTTCGGGTGATTGGGAATTGGAGGTGATTTGGAATAGTTTGAGTATTCTTTGTGACTGTTAATATATTTTGATCTTTGTGGTTTGGGGGACAAGTGTTTGTATTGGGGTCTTAGTGTGTTGTGGTGATGGTGAAGTGTTGTGGTGGGTTCGGTATGAGTTGTATCGATTACGTTGGGGAGATGAACGGTATTGAGTAGTGTTATAGTGATGTGATCGCTGTGGGGGGCCATGAAGGTAATTGTTTGGTGCCCTGCGTGTATATGTATTTTGTAGTGAATGTAGTGGTTTCTTTGTGTTTTTGTATTGGTGTGACTGGTATTTTGGAAATTGCCTCTCTGAGTTTTCGTAAGGTTTTTGTTCATGGTAAGTATTAGTTCTCGTGGGGTAATTTCTTTGAACTGGATATTGAGAAGTATATTTTTTATTTAAATGATAAGTTCTGACTTGCTTGTTTGAGTAGTCTGTTTTGTCTCTAATGTATTTTTTTATTTTTATATGTTTTGTTTCGATCTCAACTTTTTCAATTTTTTCAATATTTGGTTACTTTTAATTGTATTATTTATCTTTTAATACACATTAGTCAACTTTTTACCTGGCATCCTTTTAGCATTCCGGACTACAAGTAATCCTAGGTGGGGATCATACCACCAAAGCTATCATCAAGGAGCAGTAGATCTGCTCCTATCTTGTGAGTACCCATTTTATTTTATTTTGAAGTGTTTTACACAGTGAACACTATTGGCTGTTTCTTCCTACCCAAGTGTCTATTATACCACGGACGGATGAAACCAACCACAGATGAAGGAAATCCACCTCATATCCCATAAGCGGGGTCAATACCGCTGCACGCCTTTCACACCAGAGCGGGTTTTAGCTCTGTTAAATGTGAGTTTGCATTCAAGATTTTTTATATTATCACCTCTACTATCAAAACATACTACACTATTTGGTTCTCTACAGGGAGTGCAGAATTATTAGGCAAGTTGTATTTTTGAGGATTAATTTTATTATTGAACAACAACCATGTTCTCAATGAACCCAAAAAACTCATTAATATCAAAGCTGAATATTTTTGGAAGTAGTTTTTAGTTTGTTTTTAGTTTTAGCTATTTTAGGGGGATATCTTGTGTGCAGGTGACTATTACTGTGCATAATTATTAGGCAACTTAACAAAAAACAAATATATACCCATTTCAATTATTTATTTTTACCAGTGAAACCAATATAACATCTCAACATTCACAAATATACATTTCTGACATTCAAAAACAAAACAAAAAAACAAATCAGTGACTAATATAGCCACCTTTCTTTGCAAGGACACTCAAAAGCCTGCCATCCATGGATTCTGTCAGTGTTTTGATCTGTTCACCATCAACATTGCGTGCAGAAGCAACCACAGCCTCCCAGACACTGTTCAGAGAGGTGTACTGTTTTCCCTCCTTGTAAATCTCACATTTGATGATGGACCACAGGTTCTCAATGGGGTTCAGATCAGGTGAACAAGGAGGCCATGTCATTAGATTTTCTTCTTTTATACCCTTTCTTGCCAGCCACGCTGTGGAGTACTTGGACGCGTGTGATGGAGCATTGTCCTGCATGAAAATCATGTTTTTCTTGAAGGATGCAGACTTCTTCCTGTACCACTGCTTGAAGAAGGTGTCTTCCAGAAACTGGCAGTAGGACTGGGAGTTGAGCTTGACTCCATCCTCAACCCGAGAAGGCCCCACAAGCTCATCTTTAATGATACCAGCCCAAACCAGTACTCCACCTCCACCTTGCTGGCGTCTGAGTCGGACTGGAGCTCTCTGCCCTTTACCAATCCAGCCACAGGCCCATCCATCTGGCCCATCAAGACTCATTCTCATTTCATCAGTCCATAAAACCTTAGAAAAATCAGTCTTGAGATATTTCTTGGCCCAGTCTTGACGTTTCAGCTTGTGTGTTTTGTTCAGTGGTGGTCGTCTTTCAGCCTTTCTTACCTTGGCCATGTCTCTGAGTATTGCACACCTTGTGCTTTTGGGCACTCCAGTGATGTTGCAGCTCTGAAATATGGCCAAACTGGTGGCAAGTGGCATCTTGGCAGCTGCACGCTTGACTTTTCTCAGTTCATGGGCAGTTATTTTGCGCCTTGGTTTTTCCACACGCTTCTTGCGACCCTGTTGACTATTTTGAATGAAACGCTTGATTGTTCGATGATCACGCTTCAGAAGCTTTGCAATTTTAAGAGTGCTGCATCCCTCTGCAAGATATCTCACTATTTTTGAATTTTCTGAGCCTGTCAAGTCCTTCTTTTGACCCATTTTGCCAAAGGAAAGGAAGTTGCCTAATAATTATGCACACCTGATATAGGGTGTTGATGTCATTAGACCACACCCCTTCTCATTACAGAGATGCACATCACCTAATATGCTTAATTGGTAGTAGGCTTTCGAGCCTATACAGCTTGGAGTAAGACAACATGCATAAAGAGGATGATGTGGTCAAAATACTCATTTGCCTAATAATTCTGCACTCCCTGTATATATATTTTGTCTCTTGCATATGAGCTGACCCATAAGGAAGAACATAACAAGGACAAATTGTTTTGGACTGAATACTGCCATACAACAAGACCTCGATAGACGTCTCTAGATAAGACTTTTTCGTTTCACCCACTTATTTTATCTGGACTAGTCACTTAGTTTTATAAGGCGCAGCCCTTACTTTTATTTACTTAAGGGGTACTGTAAGGGTCGCCGGGTTCCCAATGCTCGGAGGCCTGTGTCGGTGAAGGTGCTGGGGGGGTCTTCTAGGGGCGCTGCCAGAGGTATGTTGGGACGAGTTCGAGGGTCTGTTGTTTCGGGCAGCATTTCTCCTGGCCTTCTTCGCAGCATTCAGGATTGGTATGCTGGTGAATGCTAATTGGGCAGCCGGTGGCTAGGAGGGGTGGCTGGGTTGCACATCCAGGAAGGGAGGCTCATGGTGCACCTGGCCAGGTCAAAAAACGATGTCAGGGGTAGGGGTCGGGATGTGACACTGGGTGCCCTGCCGGACTCTGCGCTCTGTCCAGTTATTGCGGTGTCACAGTACATGGCTCGGAGGCCAGCTGTTGGGGGGGGGGTCATTGTTGGTGCAAGCAGATGGCTCTTCCCGCTCTCAATTTCAGTTTACCAAGGTTTTTTGGCTGGGATTAGCTAAGTTGGGGTTGCAACCTGGCAGCTTCGGAACGCATTCTTTTCGTATCGGGGCAACTACTGAAGCCTAGAGTTTGGGCCTGGGGGAGGCAGTGGTCAAGCGGATTGGGAGATGGGAATCGGTCAGGTTTCGGTCATACGTGCGTTTGGGTATGTTGGATTGAAACGGGGTGGAAGGACCAAGGATACTGTGCATGGTGGTGATGTTTTTTGTTTGTTTCCTAGGAAAAGTCGCCTGGATCGTCGGGCACTCCTTTCAGTTCTGGGCCGAGAGGAGAGCTGCAGCTAGAGTTCAAGGGCAGCAACTGGGCTTCCCGAGGGACCAGTTGGCAATTTGTTGGTTTGGTTATCGGGCGTTTAGTTGGGGGGATGTTTGAAATGCAGTGTTTCGCATGAGATTAATAAGAGCAGACATTAGACTGTGAGAGTAGGACCTGCCAAAGATGGGGTACATTGACGTTGTGGCAGGCTTATGCAATGTATGATCATATAATGTAACTAAATCCCCATTATTATTATTTTTGCCTAGATTAGGTGTTTTTAAAAAAACTTTTAAAAACTAATAAAATCTGTCAACATTGAAGTTGCTGTTTAGTAGATAGGAGAGTGCGCTGGATCTTGTGTATTGTTTATTGTATAATATGGCCCCCTGCAGCACCCCATTTAAGCATGTTCAGGTGAGTGCAACCATCCCCCATGTTTTATATATATATATATATATATATTTGGGAGTCTAGCCAACTCCTTGGTTTTGCACCCCTCCCTGTTACAGGTGCCTCATCTCAGGTCCCTATTTAGCCTTGTACTGCAGAGAGCCTCAGATGGAATTTTTTCCCAAGTAAGTGGGTTAATCTCATAAGAGCAGACATTAGACTATGAGAGTAGGATCTGCCAAAGATGGGGTACATTGACGTTGTGGCAGGCTTACAGGGGCGGGCTGGGCCGGGGGGCAGGGAGGCAATTGCCCACCAGGCCGCCCTAAATCGTTTGCAAAACGGCCGCTGCAGTGCCGTCCTGGGTGCCAGTAGGAGGGGGTGCCGCGCGGAGCAGGCTGATGGCCTGTTACAGGGAGCCCAGCAGGTGGTCAGCTGGCCACCTAGGGCGCCCCGGTAGCAAGGCAGAGTAGGCACCTGCTTGTCCCAGACAGCAGGTGCCTTCTCTGCAGGAATATACCGGCCGCATGAGGAAGGAGGCCGGCGGCGAGGGAGCACTGCCTCTGCTGATGATCTTCCTGCTCCCTCGCGCGCCCTCTCTGGTGATGCCGGGAGCCGGAATATGACGTCATCATTAAACTGCACGAGGGAGCAGAGAAGAGCAGGAAGTCACTGGACCCCCGGGAAAGGACCCAGAAGACTCCTAAAGGTAGGAGCAACAAGGAATTTGTGTGTGTGTGTGTGTCTGGAAGTGAGTGTGTGTCTGGAAGTGAGTGTGTGTGTGTGTGTATGTGTGTGTGGGAGTTAGTGTGTGTGTGTGTGTGTCTGTCGGTGTGTGTGTCTGCTTGTCAGGGTTTGTGTGTGTGTGTGTGTTATTGAGAGTGAGTGCCAATGTGCCTGTCAGCAGGGCCAGCCTTTGAGGTGTGCAAGCAGGGCCGGCCTTAGGGGTGTGCGAGCTGTGCTGAAAAATAGGTCACAATTTTATCCAAAGAACTATAGAACCAGTGCTATCGACATGTTTGAGAAATCTGTCATTGAAGATTTTGAAAAATTAAATAAAGATAATTGTAAGAAAAAATCCCAAGACAATTTAAATCCCAGAGAATATAGAGCATTACAACAACTAAGAAATAATAAAGAAATTATTATAAAACCGGCGGATAAAGGAGGGAGTATAGTCATTCAAAATACATCAGACTATCTAAAAGAATGTTGCCGTCAATTAGAAGATAAAAGAATATACATGGAACTTAAGAAAGACCCCACGACAGATATAAAATCATCTCTTGACATTTTATTAGACAGAGGAAAGGAAGAAGGAATTTTAAATGAAAAAGAGTATAAATTTATTAAAATAGAATCTCCGAGAATACCCGTTTTCTACACTCTACCGAAAGTGCACAAAGACCTAGACTATCCCCCTGGAAGACCGATTGTGTCTGGGA